>NC_137038.1:717500-752500 GCF_032717465.1 Coenobita brevimanus
GAAAGAGGGAGACGAGTGAAGAAAAGGAAGGAGGAAAGGAAGGAAGAAGAAAGGGGGAATGAGAAGTCGGAAGAGAAAGAGGAGAAACAGGAGGTGAGAAAAAAAGATGAAGGAATAAAGAAGTAGAATTATATAGAAAAGGAAAAGAAGGAAATGGGAAAAAGGAACTAAGAAACCATAAATAGAAAATAAAAATAAAATGAAAAATCCAAATTAGTTGAAAAATTAAAACTTAATCCATGAATACACTTTTGGATCGTAGGTGCCCGAGGCCAGGCCAGATGCTGCCTATGACCTTTGACCCCGCACTAGGGAGGTCGAGTTTTATTCCTGCAACCTCTAGGTGTGTGTGTGTGTGTGTGTGTGTGTGATTTGAAATATGTATTACACTGATTCCTACCATAAAAAAAAACACAACTTCAGCTCTAACCATCGCAACTTACAACTACTACTATCACAACTACCACCATCACAACTACCATCATCAAAGCTACTACCACCACCACTACTACCAACATCACAACTACCACCATCACAACTACCACCACCACAACTACCACCATCACAACTACCACCACCACAACTACCACCACCACAACTACCACCACCACAACTACCACCACCACAACTACCACCACCACAACTACCACCATCACAACTACCACCATCACCCCCCTTGCTCCTAACGCAATACATACATATGATGGATGGAGTACTTCACAAGGAGTCTCTCTCTCTCTCTCTCTCTCTCTCTCTCTTATGCCTTAGGGAGCGACCCTTCCATATTGTTACTTCGACCATCCGTTCTTCTCCCTGCCTCGCTCCCTTCCTCCTCCCCCTCACCCTCCCTGCCTCTCCCTTCCTCTCTGTCCCCTTCCATTCCTCTCTCCCACCGCCCCTCCCTCCTCTCCCTGTCTCTCTCTCCCGCCGTCCCTCTCTCCCTGCCCCCACCTTCTCCCCCTCTCCCGTTCCCTCACTGGTTCACTCTTCCTTTTCTGTTCCCCTCCAGTCTCTCCCTCTCTCTCTCTCTCTCTCTCTCTCTCTGAGATGGGGGAAGAAAGAAAAAGGGAGAGAGTGTTGAAAACGAGAGGGAATGAGAGGAAAACAGGGGGTGAGGGGATAAATAAATAGAGAGAGAGAGAGAGAGAGAGAGAGAGAGAGAGAGAGAGAGAGAGAGAGAAGGGGGGGTTAAGCTCCCTATGCGGCGGTTGTAAGAAGTAAGGGAGAATGGATGGAGAGGGAGATAAGGAGAGAGGGAGAGGGAGAGGGAGGCAGGGAAGGAGGAAGGGAGAGAGGGAGAGGGAGGAAAAAGTGGAGATAAAGAAAGGGAGGAAAGGCGGAGAAGGAGGACAAGAAGAGAGCAAGAAAATTAGGTGAAATGAAAACTGAAAAGAAGAGGAAGAAGAGGGAGGAAGGAAGGAGGGGGAGGGTGAGAAAGAGAGTGAAGAGGAGAGAAAGAGGAAGAAGGAAGGAGGGAAAGCAGAAAATATAAGAGACAAAGAAAGCGGAGGAAAGGAGTAAAAAAAGAGGAAAGAGAGAGGGAAGATATAGAGAGAGAGAGAGAGAGAGAGAGAGAGAGAGAGAGAGAGAGAGAGAGAGAGAACGGGCAACATGGGAAAAAATATGCAAGACACACAGACAGACACAGATATAAGAGAATAAAGATAATTCAGCGTAAGTAAATAAGAAAAATTACCACAACACTTAAGACAGAGAAAAGAAAGGGAAGAAAATAATAAGACGGTAGAGAAGGAAATATTAAGATGGTAGAGAAGGAAATATTAAGATGATAAAGAAGTAATAAAGGAAACAGGAAATAAAACATGGAATAAAAAGGGTGATAAATAAAGGAAAATGGAAATATAAGAGTATAATGAAAAACGAAAATGGGGACTGGAGTAACGAATAAAGGATAAAGAATTAATAAAGAAGAATATGCAGCGTAAATAAAGGAGGGCTGACCACAACGGCAGATGTGTTTTATGACCTGACCTCCCACTACCTATGTGTGTGTGTGTGTGTGTGTGTGTGTGTGAGAGAGAGAGAGAGAGAGAGAGAGAGAGAGAGAGAGAGAGAGAGAGGGGGGGAGGGAGAATAAAACACGAAGACAATAGAAATAAAAAAAAATAAAATCGACCTCTCAACAAGACAAAAAAGACAAAGCAAAAAAATATAAATAATTTTTAGAACAAGATTAAATCATTAAAGGAAAAGAAATAAAGCAGATAATAAAGAAGGGTAAAGAATAAAATCGATTATGGACAAGAAATAAAGGCCAAGTGACCAGAGAAACACATGTGCTTTACGACCTTCCGTGCTGAGTGGGGTGAGCGGGAGAAGGTAGGGGCACTGGAGTGGGGTTAGGGGCACTGGAGTGGGGTTAGGGGCACTGGAGTGGGGGTAGGGGCACTGGAGTGGGGGTTAGGGGCATTGGAGTGGGGTTAGGGGCACTGGAGTGGGGGTTAGGGGCACTGGAGTGGGGTTTGGGGCACTGGAGTGGGGTTAGGGGCACTGGAGTGGGGTTAGGGGCACTGGAGTGGGGGTTAGGGGCACTGGAGTGGGGGTTAGGGGCACTGGAGTGGGGTTAGGGGCACTCGAGTGAGGGAGTGTGAGGAATGACAAGGGAATATGAAAATGTGAATGGAGAGAGAGAGAGAGAGAGAGAGAGAGAGAGAGAGAGAGAGAGAGAGAGAGAGAGAGAGAGAGAGAGAGAGCACACGAGACGCGAAGTGAGAGGCCGAGCAAATAAAGACGGGGGAGGTAAGAGGAAGAGGAATGAAAGAGGCAAAGTAAGAGTAACGATGAATGGATGGATATGAATGGCAGGGTAAATGAAGAGTCAAAGTGAGAGAGGGAGAGAAAATGAGAGCCAGAGTGAGAGAGGGGGAGCTGGTTTGAGGGAAAATTAACCCTTTCAGTATGATGACGCATTAACAGTATTTGTTCTATTCCTATTTTTGTTCTCCCTCAATTTACAGAGGACTCTTTTTAATACATATTTCTGAAGGGGTAGAGCTTAATCAAATCACCCAGTCTCTAAAAAATACCTAGATAGAAGCAAACAAATAATAAAAAGAATGGGTAAAATAAAGAAGAATGTTAAAGAAGCACCAGATGCACTTACACGCCAAGGAAAACTCTCACTGGCTATTCCTCTGGTAAATAAAAAAAAGTGTAAAACTTCTCAACCCACAAACTCCGCCCCCAGCTCGCGTGCCGTCCTCTCATTGGTCGCCCGTCCACCAATCACAGAGCGGAACGTCATCACAGGGCGGGGCTAGGGTGGGTTGCCATTTATCACCATTTTTTTCTCTTTTATCTGCTACATGAAATACAGTCGCTCCCACATTAAATGGCTGTTTTTATGTGCGTGAATGGGTGGACTCGTGTGTGTGTGTGTGTGTGTGTGTGTGTGTGTGTGTGTGTGTGTGTGTGTGTGTGTGTGTGTGTGTGTGTGTGTGTGTGTGTGTGTGTGCTGTAGTATATATGGCACTGAGGGAAGGAGGCTAAATATGAGAGCGAGAGAGAGAGAGAGAGAGAGAGAGAGAGAGAGAGAGAGAGAGAGAGAGAGAGAAACTACCAACATTACAGATAAGACAAGGATTACAAATTGCCTAAAATAAAGGAGTAGATGGTAGTAGCTGCGGCAGTCTATGTAATTGTGGTAGTTGTGGTAGTATGAGAGAGATTTATGGTAGCTGTGGTAGCCCTGAGTAATTGTGGTAGCTTCAGAGAATTGTGGTAACTGTAGCTTAAAATAACTGTGAACCATAATTATGACAGTTGTGGTAAAGTAATTGTGGTGGTTGCGGTAGACAGATGAAACTGTGGTAGTTGTGGTAGTGCTGTGGTAATTATGATAGTGTGGTTTACTTAGGTAACTATGACAGGCATAACAGAGCCAATTTTAGTAAAAGCGTAAATGATTATACGTAAAGTTAGTGAGAGAGAGAGAGAGAGAGAGAGAGAGAGAGAGAGAGAGAGAGAGAGGCATATAAGTTTAAAAGCTCAAGTTAAATTTACAGTACAATGAGTAGTAATAGCATGACATCGTTGTGTAAAGTTCAGGAACACTATAAATAACAATGTAAATAAAACCGTAAAGTTAATGTAAATACCGATGTTAAGTAAATGTAAGTACCAACGTTAAGTAAATGTAAGTACCAACCTTAAGTAAATGTAAACAAGTAAAATGTTAGGTAAATTGTAAGTGGTGGTGTAAGTGGCGGGGGAGCACAGTACCTCATGTTTACAAACTACACACAGGGGGCTCACCAACCTACACCCCTCCCCCTACACCTACACACCCTTCCCTACCCCTCACACCCCTCCCCCTACACCTACACACCCCTCCCTACCCCTCACACCCCTCCCCATCACTCCTCTCTCACCCTCCACCCAGCATCACCAACCCTTCCCTCCCAGGCTCCCTCTCCCCTTTCTTTCCCTCTCCCCAAACACACCTCCTCCCCTCCGCCCTTATCTCCCCTCCCCCTCTCCCCCTTCCCCCCACATATAATCTTCTTTATACCTTACTCCTACTCCCTTCAGCCCTACGCTTTCTCCTCCCTTTTCTCTCCCTCCCTCCCTTTCCCCTCCCCCTTACTCCAATCCCTCTCCCACCCTCTCCATCTCCCCAATATCCCCTCCCCTTCCTTTTTACCCCCATACACCTACTCTCCTCACTAACCCTACCCGTCTCACACACACACACACACACACACACACACACACACACACACACACACCTCTTCTTGCACGCCGATTAAGCAAGTGTGTGTGTGTGTGTGTGTGTGTGTGTGAGTGTGTTATCTGATTAACCTTGTGCTGTCCTGTCTCCATACCAACTTTTATCTTCCCCCCAAACACACACACACACACACACACACACACTATTCCCTAAACTGATAAGACACATTAGATAGACCTTGACAGCGTATCCCCAGTGCACTGTGGATCTTCATCATTGAGCTGTTTGCGCCTCTTTTACGCCTCCCAAAACACAGGTGCTCAGAGGTGTACCTGTGTGTGTGTGTGTGTGTGTGTGTGTGTGTGTGTGTGTGTGTGTGTGTGTGTGTGTGTGTGTGTGTGTGTACTTTCCATCAAAAGAAGAAAATAAATATGAAATTAAGGAAAACGAGGCATCAAAACACACACGACAAACAAACAAACGCAAGGACAAGAAAAAAAACAAGCAATCAATTAAAGGAAAAAAAACAGAACAAACCAGCAACCACAAAAACAAGAAAAACAGAGCAAGCAATCAAAAACAAACCAGAAAAACAAACTCCCACACACACAAACGAACCATCACCATTAAAAAGCAAAAAAATCGGACAATCGAGCCAAGAAAATTCTCTCTCTCTCTCTCTCTCTCTCTCTCTCCCTCACCAACATGACACCAACACCACCACCACAACCCAATCTCATTTTTTCCCATCTGACCTTCCTCATTTTTCCTCTCATTTTTTCCTCCGGGTAATTAGGAAGTGATTGACCGCGCGAAAATGAGTTCATGCTCAGGGGCGGGAGGGGGGAGAGGAGGTCATGTGATACAGTCGCACGAAAGGTCATGAAAAATCGGACAATGAAAAGGAACCCGGGATGAAAAATTATGAACTGCGAAAGGAGTGAAGATCAGTTTAGGGGAGACTTACTCTGATTTCGATGATGTATTTCACTGATTTACTCGTCCTACCTTCAGACGATTTTATTCAGCATTAGGGGACCACCCAGTTAACCATTCATCCACCATCAACCCACCTAACCATCCATCCACCCATCAACACACTCAAACATCCATCCACCTATCAACACACTCAACCATCCATCCATTCATTCATCCATTCATCCACCCGCTCATCCATCAATCCACCCAGTCAACCATTCACCCATCATCAAACGATCCAGTCAAGCATCCACCCACCGATCAAACCATCCAGTCAAGCATCACCCTCTCCCCTCCACCCACACAGCGTATCGCAGCCATTTTGCTCCCCTCTCCCAGCCGTCATCTCCCCCGTCTGAAATTGGCGTTGCGTTGAGGTGAATGCCGGATGAGGCCAGGCGTAGGCACCAGACGAATGCCAGAACACTACCTCCAGTATCAGGGCAGGAGACAAGGAACAACAGGAGGAAGAACAGGAAGGAGAACAGGGAGAACAAGAAGAACAAGAACAGGGAGAACAGCAGAACAGAAAGGTGAGGAAGGAGAACAGGGAATGGTCAAATACGTGCCAGAACACAAGCTCCACTATCAAGCAGCAGAACAGGAAGAAGAACAAGGGAAGGGGTCCAGATATTTCCCATAACATCTCTGCCATCAAGACAGGAGACAAGGAAGAACAACAGGAAGAATGGCAGGAGGGGGAAAAGGAAGAAAAAGCCGACTGATTGATGAACAGACATTAGGCAGACAGGGATCAGCCGACATTCCCCAGATCACCTCCCTCACTTTCACGGCCCACTGCATCACCAGACAGGGAACAGAACAGGAAGGAGGGAGAACAGGAAGAACACGAGCAGGAAGGGGAAGAAAGAAAAGCTGACTGATTGATGAACGTACATTTGGCCGACACCTAATCAATAAACACTTAACCAAACCACCACCTTTACCCTCACGACCCACTGCAGCTCCAGACAAGGAACAGGAAGTTGAGGAAAATGAAGACAGATGTCTGACTAAGGAAACCAAGGAAGATGAAGAAGAAAGACGACTGACAGGAAACTAAGGAAGATGAAGAAGAAAGACTAACTGACGAAACTCGGGAAGATGGGAAGATGAAGAAGAAAGATGACTGATTGATGAAACCAATACATCTTAAGGCATAACAACTAAGGTCACTGAACGAACATCTCAAGCGCAGTACCTCCTAAACGCATTTCACTTTCGCAACCGTCAGACGATTTTACTATGCTGAGGGAAACGCTAGGCTTAGAAGACGAAGAAGAGGGAAGGGGGAGAGGGAAAGTGAAGATGGAGATGGAAATGGAGATGGAAATGTAAACAGAAATAGAGATGGAGAGGGTCAGGGAGGGGAAGTTGGAGAGGGGCAGACAGGGGAAGATGGCGAGAGGGAGAGGGGATGATGAAGAGGGGAAGGGGAGAGAGGGAGGGGGGAGAAGGGGGGGAGGAAGGGGAAGAGGAAGATGTAAATGCGAGATGATGGGAGCGTAGACATTAGCCAGATCCCCTCACGGCTCACTGGATGTCGAGGAAGAAGAAGAAGACGAGGAGGAGGAGGAGGAGGAGGAGGAGGAGGAGAACGAGGACGAGGAGGAAGTCATAGTGGAAGAATCTGGGAAAGAAAAAAGTAGAGAGAAAAGGAAATGTGTAAAGAAAATGAAACGGGAGGAAAGTAAAAAAAAAAATATGGAGGAATAGCACAAGAAATGAGTAAGAAAAAAAGCAGAAAGAAAAAAATGAGGAAAGAAAATACAGGGAAAACAGGAAGGAAAAGAAGGCAAAGAAAAGAGGAAAAAAGATAAGAATTTTAATAAAGATGATGGCTGGAATCCTTTATTTGACGTAGCAGATAATTGGATGAAATAAAAAAAAAAAATGGGAAGACTAACGAAAGTAAAAAATAAAATACGAGTTTTAACAGAAATTTTTGAGAGAGAGAGAGAGAGAGAGACAGAGAGAGAGAGAGAGAGGGAGAAAGAGAGAGAGAGAGACTTGTCAGGGTGGTTCAGGCTGTTAGAATGGCTGTAGCGACCTAGCCTAATCACCTCTCCTTAACTACCGCGGGAGGGGAGGGGAGGGAAGGGGGAGGGAGAGAGAAGGGGAGGGGAGAGGGAGGGAGAAAGAAGGGGAGAGAAAGCAGGGGATGAGGTGGGTAAGGGAGAGAGGGAGAGGTAAGGGGAGGGAGGAAAGAGTAAGGGTAAGATGAAAGTGAGGGAGGGTGACACTGACGATGGTAGGAAAGGGAGAGAAAAGAAGGGAAAAAGTGGTAGGGGAGATTGGGAGGGAAAGACGAGAGGAGGAGAGAAAGGGAGGGAAGGGAAAGACTTGAGGAGGAGGACGACGACGAGGGAGGGAAGACAGAGAGAGAAATGAAGAGGAAACACGTAAAACAGAAGGAAGGGAAAAGAAATGCATAAGTATAGGAATGAAGAGGAGAATAGAAAGAGGAGGAGGGAGGGAGAGGAGGAGGGAGGGAGAGGAGGAGGGAGGGAGAGGAGGAGGGAGGAGAGGTAGGAGGAGGAGGGAGGAGAAAGAAGGGGAGGTAGGAGGAAAAGCGAGGAGGAGGAGAGAGAAGGAGAGTTAGGAGGAAAAACAAGGATGAGAAAATGAGAGAAAAGGAAGGAAAAGCGGAGAGAAAGGGAGAGGTTGAAAGCACACGGAAAGGAGTACTGACGAAATGAGAGAGAGAGAGAGAGAGAAAGGGGTGACAAAGTGGGGGTGGGGGGGTGAGGCCTATAACAGCTGCACCTCCTCACTAACGACCGCCCATCGCCAGGTCATTACACCGGAGGCACCAATGATCACCCTACTCCGTCATCCCGCCGACTGGGGTAGTTATCTCACATGGGGTAGTTATCTCACACGGGGGTAGTTACTTCACGGGAGGGTAGTTACTTCAGACGGGTAGTTATCTGACACTATTTTTTTTTTTTTTTTACTGAGGGTAATTGCTTCACAGGGAGTACTCATGATATAGGATAGTTACCTGTATCTCAAGTGGTTACGGTACCTGAAATGGGGCACTATTTCCCGGGATATTGAAAAAAACTAAAACCACCATCAGTAATAATAATGATATCTAACATTCAAGATAAATCGCTTAGAAAGAGGTGCTAAGAATGCCCCCTAAGCTTTCTAGAATAGGACGGCAAAGGTTATCATTCAGGCACTGTCATGAGGGTACTAAAATAACGAGGCCTGGGGGGGTATCTCTGTATCACCCTGGTCTTTGGGGGGTAGTTACATCACGGGGGGTAGTTAGTTCACGCTCATTCCACGCCCTCTCCTGGGGGTGATTATGTAACGCCATATCTTTGGGGTAGTTCTATCACGCTATTTTCTTTTTCTTCTATGGTCGGCTGTGTCATATTTTACGTCCTTTTCAGAGACAAAGGCGGTTTTCTCACGTTTTTTTGGGTGAGTTAATTCATGCAATACCTTAAACTCAATTTGTTTTTCCCTGACGGAACTTCATCATTCCCTAAGCTATGAAGTCTTGCATGAAATTCGATGACCTTTTGTTATGGGAGAAGAATGAGTCTCCCTGGTTACTAGTCAAAATTTCCCCTTCAGTCTTTCAACACAGGGTATCAACTGAGGTATTTTAAAGATGTTCGTCAGCATAAAAACACACAAAAAAGAAAATCGCAATTGAGGTAAACTCAATAATGCCATTCTAAAGACAAGTTTCCACTCTGACTGTTGAGGGGAATAAAGCCACAATCCAACCCAAAGCCAGCTCACATCAACCCAAACCAAGCTGGCCCAAATCAACCCCATATAATTAAAATTTTTCCATATTAACTCATATCAAAATACTGTAAACTAATGTAAAGCCAAAGAAGCCAACCCAAATCAATCCATTCTTGCCCAAATTAACCCAAACCAACACAAAGCAAGCCAAATCAAGGTAGTCCAAATCAACTCAAACCAATACAAAGCAATCCAAACCAAGGCAGAACCAATCAATCCATACAAGTTAGTCCTTACTCTGTGTCTTGTCAACACATACCAACATAAATCAATGTAAATCAAACCACATCAGTCATTTCAACCCAAAACAACCCAAACCACCTCATATAAACTCAAAGCAACCCAAATCACCCCAAACCATAATAAACCACCCCACACCAAGCCAGCAAAGATCAACCCAAACCACTTAAATTGGGTGTTAATATATCTCTTTCCAATACGAACCAACATAAATCAATTCAAATCAACCAAAACCAGTTGGTTTAACCCAAAACAACTCAAATAAATCAAAATACACTCAAATCAACCCAAATCAACCCAAACCATCCCGAACCACCCCAGGTCAAGCCAGCCACAATCAACCAAAACAACTCAGATTAGGAGTTAATATATCTGTCAATACCAACATAAATCGATGCAAATTAATCCAAATCGGCCCATATTAGCCCAAAACAACTGAACCCAACCAAAATAAACTCAAATAAACCCAAAGCAACCCGAACCACCCCAAACTACCCCAGGCCAAACCAGCCTAAATCAACCCAGACAACTCAATTACTCCTTATTATATAACTAAATATAAACCAACATAACTCCAAATCAACCCAAATCGGTCTATATTAGCCCAAAACAAGACAAACCATGCCAAATCTACTCAAATCAACCCAAATCAACCCGAACCACCCCAGACCAAGCCAGCAACAATCAACACAAACAACTCAAATTAGGAGTTACTATATCTCTTATCAATACAAACCACCATAAATCAATGCAAATCAACCCAGATCAGTCGGTTTAGCCCAAAACAACGCAAATAAATCAAAATACACTCAAATCAACCCAAATCAACCCAAACCATCCCGAACCACCCCAGGCTAAGCCAGCCACAATCAACCCAAATAACTCAAAATAGTCCTTACCACTGACTCAATACAAACCAACGCAAATCGATCCAAATCAACCCAAATCTGTCTTTATTAGCCCAAAGCAGCACAAACCAAGTCAAATAAACTCAATTCAACTCAAATCAATTCGAACCACCCCAAACCACCCAAGACTAAGCCAACCAAAATCAACCAGATCTCAAGTCAGGCCTTAATACATAACTCTTATCAATACAAACCAATATAAATCAACCCTAATCAATCTAAATCAATCCATATTAACCCAAAACAACACAAACCAACCCAGTTTAACTCAAATCAACCCAAATCAACCCGAACCACCCCAGGGCAAGGTAGCCAAAATCAACCAAATCAACTTAAATTACGGGTTAATATATCTGTCAATATAAACCAACATAAATCAATGCAAACCAACCCAAATCGGCCCATATTAGCCCCAAACAACCCAATCCAACCAAAATAAACTCAAATAAACCCAAAGCAACCCGAACCACCCAAAACTACCCCGGGACAAACCAGCCCAAATCAACCCAAACAACTCAATTACTCCTTATTATATAACTAAATATAAACCAACATAAACAACTCCAAATCAACCCAAATCGGTCTATAATAGCCCAAAACAAGACAAATCATGCCAAATCTTCTTAAATCAACCCAAATCAACCCGAACCACCCCAGACCAAGCCAGCCACAATCAACCCAAACAACTTAAATTAGTTCTTACCACTGTCACAATACAAACCAGATCGATCCAAATCAACCCAAATCGGTCTATATTAGCCCAAAGCAACACAAACCAAGTCAAATAAACTCAATTCAACTCAAATCAATCCGAACCATCCCAAACCACCCGAGGCTAAGATAACCAAACTCAACCAAAACTCAAATTAGTCCTGAATAATAAATCTTATCAATACAAACCTACATAAATAAATCCAAATCAACCTAGATTCGGTCGGTTTAATCCAAAACAATAAAAACTAAATCAAATCAATCGAAATCAACTTAAATAAACCTGAACCACCCAAGCCATCCCACGCCAAGCCAGCCACAATCAACCAAAACAACCAAAATTATTCCTTAATATATTCGTACAACTCTTATCAATACAACACCTACAAAAATCAAACAAAAGCAGCCCACATTTGCCCGAAACAAGAGAAACCAACACAAATAAACTTAAATCATTCCAAATCTACCCGAACCACCCCAGACCAAGAAAGCCAAAATCAACCCAGACAAATCAGTTCACATGAACTTGACAACAAAAAATCAATCGAAACCAACCCCAATCACCCCATATTACCCTAATGCAATCTAATACGAATAAACTCAAATATGCCAATTCCAGCCGCCCAAACTTACCTAAACCAACCCAGACCAACCCAAGAAAAGCTAGCCTAAAGCCAGACGCAAATCAGTCAATAGCAAACTCATATCAGAATAAATTTACATAATTCAAAATAAATCAACCCGAATCAGTTCACGCAGACCTTAATTTACCCAAACCACCCCAAGTAATGAAAGCAACCGAAATGAACTGAAACAAAGCCACATCAAACTACATCAATCTATATAAACTGAACCCTACCCAGATGAAAACCAAGGCAAACCCATTTAGCCTTTATGACAGCAGTTCAACCCAGACCAACCCAACCCAGGCCGGATCAAAACCAAGGCAGGCCCATTTATATCACAAACAGTTCAACCCAAACCAACCCAGGCCAAGCCCAGTCCAACCCAGGCAGATCAAGGCCAAGCCAGTGCGGATCAAGTGTGGTCGAGAGCGTTGGTGGATAATTCGTCCCCTGAGCGTCGAGATAAGAGCGTAATGGTGTCGGTGGCGGAGTCTTTTACGCTCCAGCCTTAATTATGCTCACCTTATCTTACCCCAAAATAAACTTACACTGGTTTATGTACGTCAGGGTCTATGTACGTCAGGATAAATGTACGTCAGAGTATATGTACGTCAAGGTATATGTATGTTACAGTGTACGTGAGAGGGTGTACATGTAAGGGTTTGTGTATGAGAGGGTTTGTGTACGAGAGGACTTGTGTACGTGAGGGGTTGTGTACGTGAGGGCTTCTGTACATGAGGGTTTATGTACGTGATGGTCTGTGTAAGTTAGTGTGTGTGTTTCTTTGTGTTCTGTGGGGAATACGTGGTTTGTGGGATTATGCTGGATTTTGTGTCTGGGTTTATGGGACTGTCTTGTGTGTGTGTGTGTGTGTGTGTGTGTGTGTGTTTGTTACTCTTCAGCCACACAGTTATGTAAGGTATTTTCTTGCTCTCCATTATTTATTTTTTGGTGTAGTGAAGACGCCTGGTAGTAAAAAAAAAAAAAAAAAAAAAAAGGTTAATGAAGGCTTTACGTAACACTCGCAGTTCGAAAACTTATCCTAAACTGAATAAAATCGTATGGAAGTAGCACAATGAAAAAAAAGGCGTCGTCAGGGTGAAGGGGTTAGAGAGAGAGAGAGAGAGAGAGAGAGAGAGAGAGAGAGAGAGACCTCGCCCCTTCTCCCTCTATCTCGAAAAAATCCTTCCCTAATGTTTCTCTATTTTTCTCCCCAATTTTGTTATCTTGTTGCTCTCTCTCTTTCCTCCCTCCCTCCCTCCCTCCCTCCCCTTTTCCCTCCTCTTCCTCCCTTGCTCCCATCTCTTCATTCTTCCCTACTTCCTTCCTTCTCTTAATATTTCCATTATTTCTGCCTCTCCTTCTTTCTACCTTCCTTCACTCCCATCATCCCTCTCTTCCTTCTTCCCTTCCTTCTCCTCTCCTTCCTTTCTTCCCTCCCTTCTCCTCTCCTTCCTTTCTTCCCTCCCTTCTCCTCTCTTTCCTTTCTTCCCTCCCTTCTCCTCTCTTTCCTTTCTTCCCTCCTTTAACATCTCCTTCCTCCTCCTCCTCCACCTCTTCTTCTTCCTCCTCCTCCTCCTCCTCCTCCTCCTCTCTCTGTACTATATATGAAGACAGGAAGTGAGCTTTATTAAAATTACGAAAGGAGAAGAGAGCGAGAGAAGGTGGAAGTGGAGGATAGAAGACGAAAGGAGGAGGAGGAGGAGAACAATAAAAGGAAGAGATGGAGGAAGATGGAAGAAGAGAAAGAGAGGAATAAGGATGAGAATGGGGAGAACATGGAGAGAAGAAAATGAAGGAAGCAAAGAGATATAAAAGCAAGAGAAGGAAAACAGGAAGAAACAGGGGAATATTACAAGGAAAAATAGCAGGAAAGGAAATGGGGAAACAGAAGAAACGAAAGAGAGGGAAAGAGAGGAATGAAGAAAGAGATGAGAGGCGAAAAATGGCGTACAAAGAGGAAAGAAAGAGGAAAAAAGACAAGGAGGAGAAAGGAAAAGAAGAGGAAGAAGGAAGCTCAAAAAGTATAAGGGGAAGGAAAGAGGGGAAAGAAAAAGGAAAATAAGAGAGAAGGGAAAGGAGAAGTAAACAAAGAAAATAGTTCCTTCCTTCATCTTTTCCTTCCTTCTTCCTTATATTTCCCTTATTTCCTCCATCCCTACTTCCCTCCTGTCTTCCATCCCTCCCGACTTTTCCTTCTCACTTTCTTCCTTCCACATTTTTCATCTTGCCTCCTACACTCATTTCCTTCCTCCTTCCTTCCTGCCTGCCTTCCATCTCTTCCACTTCCCTATTCTCCCTAGTTCCTACCCTCTTTCCTCCCTCCCGAGTTACATACCTCCCTCCCTTCCTCTTCCTTATTTTCCTCCCTCTTCCCTCTCTAGTTCCATACATCCCTCCCTTCTCCTTCCCTTTTTTCCTTCCTCTTCCCTCCCTAGTTCCATACATCTCTCCCTTCCTCTTCTGTCTTTTCCTACCTCTTTCCTCCCTAGTTCCATACATCCCTCCTTTCTCCTTCCCTCTTTTCCTCCAGCTTCCCTCCCTGGTTCCATACCTCCCTCCCTTCCTCTTCCCTCCTTTCCTCCCTACTTCCTTCCCTCCTTCCCTCCCTTCTTCCCTCCGTCTCTCCAGATCGGGTGAGGATTGCCGGCCGCGTTTATGTGTCGTTATTGTATATTGGACGGCACTGACGGGGGGGAGGGGGGAGGGGGATGAGGGAGGGGAGAGGGAAGGGAAGAAGTCAAGAGGGAGAAGGGAAGAATGGAGGAGGAGGAGGAGGAGGAGGAGGAGGGAGTGAGGAAGAGCTAAAATGAGAAGAGAGAAGTTACGTTAAAGTAAATTAACAAAATTTAAAAAGTTTTAAAGGTGAGAGAGAGAGAGAGAGAGAGAGAGAGAGAGAGAGAGAGAGAGAGAGAGAGAGAGAGAGAGAGAGAGAGAGAGAAACATGACAAATGGATAGAAGGGTGAAAGTGAGGGGTAGAGCTAGGGGGAAGGGGAGGGGGAGGAGGATGGGAAAGCGTAGGGAGGGGGGAAATGGGAGGAGAAATGGGAGGAGGAAAAGAGGTGGAGGGTAATGGGAAAGGGATCGAAAGGGTGAGGGGAGGAGGAAGGGAGAAGGGTGAGGGGAGTAGGAGGGGATATGGGTGATGGGGGAGGATGAGGGGAAAGGGTAAGGGGGAGGAGGAGGGGGTGAGGGGGAGGGGAGAGAAGAGGTAGGGATGAGGGGAAAGAGAAGGAAAATGAGTAGCAGGTGAGGGGATGGGGGAAGGGTGGTGGAGTGGAGGGGAGAAGGGGGAGGGGGAGAAGGGGGAGGGGAAAAAAGGGAGGGGAATAGCGTGGTACTGCAGCATAGTTATGTCATTAGCCTGTGCTGGGGAAGGGGAGGGGAGGGGAGGGAAGAAATGAAAAAAAAAAAGACAAGAGATAGGAAGGGAGAAATGGGAGGAGAAAGATGGAGGTGAGGAAGAGAAGAGAACTGAAAAGAATAAAGAGAAGGGGGGGGTGGAAAGAGAAGGCATGGGAAAGGGAGGATGAGGGGAGGAGACACAAGGAAAGAGGAGAAAGACAATGAGAAAAGAGAGGGTACTGAAGAAATGAAGGCCGAAGAAAAAAAAAAAGAGTAGGAGGAATGGTGAGGAGAGAAGAGAGGAAAGAAGAGAGGGGGTACTGGAAGAGAGATGAGAGGGAAGGAAGAGAGAGAAGAGGCGATAAAAGCAAGAAGGGAAAAGGGAGAGAAAAAAGAAAATAGTGAGTGGAAAAATGGAACTATAGAGGGAAGAATAAAAACAGAAAAGAGGAAAAACACAGGGAGAGAGTAGGAAAGGAGGAAAACCCGACTGGGAGGAAAGAGAGAAAAAGAGAGAAGAGATACTGGGGGAAATAAGGGGAAAGGGAGAGGAGAAAGTGGAAGGAAAGGGAGAAAAAAGGGTTAAGGAAGGAAGGAAAGGGGAACTAAAGGGAGAAATGAGGGCTGAGGGAAGGTAGAAAGGGGAGAGAGAGGAAAGTAGGTCAGAAATGGGTGTGGTAGTTTATCACTGGGGCGTGGGGAGAAAAGGTAAGGGAGAGGAGGAGGAGGGAGGGGAGTGATAAGGGAGAAAAACGGGAGCGGGGAGAAAAATGGGGGAGGAGAGATGAGAAGGGAGAGAAAAGGGAGGAAAGGGTTGAGAAATGGGGAAGGAGACGAAATGAAAGATAAGAAGAGAGAAGGGGAGGAGAGGCGAAAAAAACTGTACAGGGAAGAGGTGGGAGAGAGAATGGGATGAAAGAAAGGAAGAGAGGAGGGAAGAAAGAATTTCACAGGAAAAAAGGGAAGTGAAAAAGCGTAATGTAAAGGGGAAAAAAGCGAGAAAAAAGCTCCATACCTACTTATCCTTTTCTAAACTGTTTGATATAGGGAATGTGATGAATAAGGCAGGAAAAGGTAAGAAGGACGAGGATAAAGGAGGAAAAAGTAAGAGGGACTAGGGTAAAGCAGGAAAAAGTAAGAGGGACTAGGGTAAAGCAGGAAAAAGTAAGAGGGACTAGGATAAAGCAGGAAAAAGTAAGGACAATCATGCACCACAGGATGACAAAACAAGTTCTACGCTGTTAACCATAATGAAAGTAACTTCAGCACATCAAGGTAATATTTGATACATAGGAGGTAAATAATCAATGTAAATTTAGATACAGAACGGTCCAGAATTATCACAATCGGTACTGGTCAGAACCCCATACAATTTTTAAGTTATGATTATATACCTGACGAAGAGAAATACCTACCTACTAATTCTAGATGTTCGATGTAGTAGATAAAGCCCCGGGTTGATGGTGACTCCGTGGACTACAGGCTGAATTAACTCCTATTACACACAAACACAAGCAAACATAAGCATACGCGGAACCAAACATAAACACATACAAGCACATAGAGTTTTTGCCGCAGTTCACTAAATACACAATAACTCTCTCTCTCTCTCTCTCTCTCTCTCTCTCTCTCTCTCTCTCTCTCTCACTAACATCATTTCCAAAGCCATTAAAAGTAAGGCAGTGTGTGTCATTACCAGCCACCACACTCCTCCCTAATGAACCTCCCTCCCTCTGGCTCCCTCCCTTTGTAGCTCCCTTTAGCTCCCTCTGGCTCCCTCACTGGCTACCTTTCTGACTCCCTTTAGCCTTCTCTCTGGCTCCCTCTCCCTCCCACTTTCTCCCTGTGGTTCCCTTTGGCATCCTTTCTGGCTCCCTTTATTTATTCCTGTTACATTTAATCTTATATTTCTATCAATTATTTAAGTTTCTTATTCTTCCTGTACACACACACACACACACACACACACACACACACACACACACACATACTTTCTCTCTCTCTCTCTCTCTCTCTCTCTCCTAATTGAGAAAATCAGTGGTATGTCAAGAAGTTGGAGATCTTGTCATGAAAAAGTCAGCTTCAATCAGATATCAGAAATGAGAGAGAGAGACAGACAGACAGACAGAGAAAGAGAGAGAGAAGTGTGTGTGTGTGTGTGTGTGTGTGTGTGTGTGTGTGTGTGTGTGTGTGTGTGTGTGTGTGTGTGTGTGTGTCGCGAGTGATGGAAAAAGAGAGTAGAATGGGAAAGGGGGATTTGTGGAAAGGAATGGCAGGATTAGGGGTAAGGGAGAAAAGAGGGAGAGAAAATTGAGAGAAGAGAAGAGAGGAGGGGAGAAGAGGAAAGAAGAGGAGAGGAGAGAAGCGGAGAAAAGTGTAAAAAATAAAAAAAGAGGGGAGGAGGAGAGTAAATGAGGAAGGTGAGACGAGAAAAGAGAGGAAAAGAGAAGAAAGTGAAGGAAAGAGATGAAACAGGAGAGGATTGGAAAAAAACAAAACAAGAAAAGAGGAGAAGAGAGAAGAGAAGAGAAGACAAGAGAAGATAAATGATGAGAAGAGAGGAGAAGAGAGGAGAGAAGAGAACAGGAAAGAGAACAGAAGAGAGAGGAAAAGAGGAGAGGAGAGAATGGAAATTATGAGAAGCAGTGAGCAAATATAAAAGAGAATTCTAACAAAAGAGAAGAGAAAGAAATATAAACAAAGGCAATATGTTAAAAAATGTAAACAAGGGTACATAAAACATGAGAGAGAGAGAGAGAGAGAGAGAGAGAGAGAGAGAGAGTAGGATCAAACTTACTTTTATTTTCCATTCCATTTCCCTCCCTTTTCTCTCTCTCTCTCTCTCTCTCTCTCTCTCCTTCGTCCCACCTCCTCTTCTCCCTCTGTCATTTTTTCACCTCTCTCCCTCTCTCATCCATTTGCCTTCACTTATTTTCGTTTGCTTCAATTCCTCTCTCTCTCTCTCTCTCTCTCTCTCTCTCTCTCTCTCTCTCTCTCTCTCTCTCTCTCTCTCAAAGCTTCACTTCTGCTTATACTATTTATAATCCTTTTTTTTTCTCCCTTGCCTTCATCTCTTCCTCTCCCTTTCTCACTCATTCTCATCCATATCTCTTATTCTCCCTTTTCCTCACCCTTCTCTCCACCACTCACTTTTCCATCTCCCTTACTCACAGTTACTCTCTTATCGCCCTCTCTCTCCCTTCCCACCATCCTCACACTCTGTTCTTCCTCTCTCTCTCTCTCTCTCTCTCTCTCTCTCCTCTCCTCCCTCTCCCTTTTCACTCCCACTCACTTCCTTTGTCTCACCCACACCCACTCACTCTACCAATTCCTATTCTCTCTCTCTCTCTCTCTCTCTCTCTCTCTCTCTCTCTCTCTCTCTCCCTTCCTCTATACACGGACATCCTTTTTAATTAAGTTGTCTAGGGCCAAACATCTAACCATCCTTCTAGTGTGTGTGTGTGTGTGTGTGTGTGTGTGAGAGAGAGAGAGAGAGAGAGAGAGAGTCAACATAGAAAAAATTCATCTCATTCTTGACAAAAAAAGAAAAAGAGAGAAAAAAGAAGGCAATGTTCAATTTTCCCTGCAATATTACTGAACAAGAAATCAGTTTTGTGTTTTTATCTTTTTCTCATTTTCGTGGAAGTACAAACTGGGATTCTCTCTCTCTCTCTCTCTCTCTCTCTCTCTCTCTCTCTCTCTCTCTCTCTCAGTTAATTTCTCCTAATTTATTTTCAGTTTTTATGCTTCAATACAGAACCACACATCACTTATCCTTTCTTTTTTCTTTTTCCCCCAATATTTTTTGCGTTTCGTCACTTATACTGTAACTGATAAGCTCCCTAATATTTCCCCACCTTCCTTATATTCCCTGGCCCCTTTCCCCACGTAGCTACTTCCCTCCCCGTCCCCCACCCATTCTTCCCCAACCTCCACCCATCCCTCCTCATTCTCCACCCATTCCTCCCCATCCCCACCCATTTCTAAGGTTGTAATTCTCCCCATATTCCTTCCCCTCTCCTCTTTATTCCACCCATAACTTTCTCCTTTCCCCCCCTCACACTGCGCCATCTTACACCTGCTACCATCCACTCACATGCTGTATTATTTTCCTTATCTTCATATATTTTCGTTTACTCCATTTTACTCGTCTTTATTCACAATGCTTCCCCTTATTTCCTGTTTTTCGATCATTATTTTTTTTTTCTCTCTCTCTCTCTCTCTCTCTCTCTAATCTCATTGTCTACTTCTTCCTCCCTCCCTCCCTCCGTTCTGCACCTTGCTTTCATTGTCAGTGTTATGAGGGGGGTCTGGTTGTGTGTGTGTGTGTGTGTGTGTGTGTGTGTGTGTGTGTGTGTGTGTGTGTGTGTGTGTGTGTGAAGAAATGAGAAACAAGAGAGAATGGAGAGCTTTCTTGCTTTTAAACTTTGTTACCCCACATAAACAAACACACACACACGTGCACACTCAAAGCAATATGCGTATTTCTCACTCCTACATCAGAACGCGCGCGCACACACACACACACACACACACACACACACATTTTCTTGGTGCATACACGGAGAATCATGAATAATTATTAAACTCGCAAATGAAACGGTAAATGATGCAAGGTACACACACACACACACACACACACACACACACACACACACACACACACAAATCCTGTCAAATACACACACACCTAAACGCACACAGTGAAAAGTACACACATTACACACGAACAGACACCACGCATGCACACATTAACAAGCAAAAACACTGAGACAACACGACATACACATACATACATACATACATACATACACACACACGTACACATGGACAGGGTGTGTTAGGGTGTACACTCACGCGACTCATTAGAAAGTGCTGGCTTATGTAACACGCACACAGACGTACACATAAGTAAATATGTAAAACGCACACACGTGCACAAAAACGCTCTCTCTCTCTCTCTCTCTCTCTCTCACACACACACACACACACACACACACTTAAATGGCTTGCATGGATGTAATTAAAGCTAAAGTAATGACCTTAATTATGGATATATGTGTACGGTTACTGGGCCTCAATTAGTACACACACACACACACACACACACACACACACACACACACACTCAATACGGCTACTGCTGGTGTCATCATCATCAACCACCATTCCTACCACAACTACCACCACCTACTACCACTAACCATAATTTCCTACCACAACTACCACCACCTGCTACCACTAACCACAATTTCCTACCACAACTACCACTAAATTAACCACCACTTTAACTTTCCTCAACACCACACTTTACCACCACGAACCACCATCCCTACCACAACTGCCACACCTTTCCCATCCTCACCTGCCGCCCACCTGCCACGAAAGCTGCTTATGCGGACCATTAAATAACCATAAAGCACTCAAATAAATAAAAACCATTTAATCTGCTTTACCTGTCCTAAGACTCCCTCTGCATCACCTTACCTGAAATAAAGAGAATTTTAATTAGACTGTGGGAAGAATTTATGATCATTATTGGTGTGTGTGTGTGTGTGTGTGTGTGTGTGTGTGTGTGTGTTAGATATATTACGTAAATTAATGCTTAAATGAAAATATAAACACAGGGAATAAAGAAGGGAGTAAGGGAGGGAATGGAGGAAGGGTGGTAGGTAAGAAGGGAGGGAAGATGAAGGGAGGGAAGATGAAGGGAGGGAGAAAGAAGGGATGGAGGGAAGGGCAATGGCAGAGGGAGGGAGGGACTGACGGAGAAAGGAAGTTGGGAGGAAGGGAGGAGGGCAAATATGTGAGAAGGGGTGAGGGAGGGGGGAGTGATATTAAAAGGGGGAGGGAGGGAGGGGGGGAGGAAAGGAGAAGGGTGAGGGGAGGGGGAGAGGGAGGGGGTGGGATAAAATGACTAGTCGTGTATGACGTGTGTTAAGTAATGCATGATACTTCCCCCTCCCTCTCCCCCTTCCCCCTTCCGCTCCCCCTCCCCCTCCCCCATTTTTTCTACTTTTCTCCCCTCCCCCTCCTCCGGCTCATCCTTCTTCCCTCTTTACTCATCCTCCTCTACACTCACCCCACTGCCACTCCCCTTCCCCTTCCCCTCCCTCCCCAATATCCTACCCAACCGCCTCCCACACTTCCTAGCTTGACCTCTCTCTCCTCTTTGTCACCTTCACCTCCTCCTCCCTTTCCCCTCCCCTTTTCCTCTTCCCCTCTTTTTCTCCCTTTTCCTTCCCTGCTTCCCCCTTTCGTCTCTGTCTTCTTTATCTACCTCCCTTCTTCCCTCACTTCATCCTTCCTTCCCTCCCTCCCTCTCTCTCTCCCTCTATCCACACCACTTACTTAACTGCTTACCTACCTGCTACGTTACCTACCTACCTATCTACCTACCTACCTGCTTAACTCCCTACCGTCCTCCCTCCCACCTTACCTACTTTATAACTTTGCTTCTCTCTACTTCCCTTCTACCTAATGATGAACACAAACACACACACAAACACACACACGAACCTTACTTCACCCCCCGCCTCCCCCCCCTCTCTCTCTCTCTCTCTCTCTCTCTTCCGGGTACAGTTCACCCTACAGAGAATAACATCACGACAAAAATTACAGGTGAAAAAAGGTAACCTAAAACGAGAAGCAGAAATCCAGGTGCAAAAACCTTAATGAGCAGGTGTGCCCAGGTGAGTGGCAGGGAAGAGGAGGAGGATGGGTAAGAGTGAATGTGGAAGTAGGTGAATGTAAGTGAGTGGAGAGAGAGAGAGAGAGAGAGAGAGAGAGAGAGAGAGAGAGAGAGAGAGAGAGAGAAACACAGGTAAGGGCAGGTATAAGGCGATCGTGGTAGTGGTAGATGGATTGTGCTTGCCGAACGGTGACAAACGACTGTGGAAGCTGACATCCTCTCTAGATGTTGGTAGATGAGTATAAATGTTGGTAGGTAGCGAGTTGGACAGCTGGGATGTTGACGGATGGTGGTAGTTGGTGGTAGGTGTAGATTTTGGTAGCTGGTGGTAGTTGAAGATTTTTGTAGATGGTTGTAGCTGGTGATAATTGTTGATTTTGGCAGATGGTGGTAGTTAGTGGTAGTTGCCGATGGTGGTAGTTCGGGCTAGTGTTATAGATGGGCGAGAATTGTGGTAGCTGGTGGTAGTTGTAGATTATGGTAAATGAACGGAATTGTGGTAGATGGTAGCTGTAGATTGTGGTGGATGAACGGAATTGGTAGATTAAGCTGGACTGTAGAAGATAAATACTGACTGTTATAGGTAGAATGACTGGTAGATGAAGGAAGGAAAGAAGGAAGGGAGGAAGGAAGGGAAGAAGGAGGGATGGAGGGAAGGCAAAGGAAGACAAGGGGGAATGAATGAAGGAGGAAAGAAGGAGGGAAAGGAAGGAAGGAACAGGAGGAAGGAAGGAACGAAAAAAGGAAAGAAAGAAGCGTGGAAAAAGAAGGGAAGGAGGAATGAAGGAATGATGGAAGGAAGGAAAAAAGGGAAGGAAGGATAAGGGAGGAAGGAAGAGAAGGAAGGAGGGTAGGGAGTGGGTGATAGGGGAGAAGCCATCCCTCACAATGACAGCTTCCATCACTACCCTTACCATAGTCATCTCTCTCTCTCTCTCTCTCTCTCCCTCTCTCTCTCTCTCTCTGGTTTCATCCCATTTCTCTTCAATTTTCCCTCCACTTCCTGCCCCTTCCTTCTCCTTCCTCTATTTTCCATCCTTATCTAATTCCTTCATGTTCCTCTTCCATCCCACTTTCTACCTCCTTCACCTCCCTTTCTCTCTAACTTATGGCTCCTCCCTCCTCTTCAAGCCCCTCCTATATCCTTCCTCTCCCTCCTTTTCCTTCTTCCCCTCCTCCTCATCCCTTCTCATCTCCCTTCCTCACCTCTCCTCTTAAATGTCCTTTCATCCCACTCTCTAAGACCTTCCCCTCTCTCTCTCCCCACCCTAAAACCCATTCCTTCCATTCCATCCTCTTCCAGACTCCTCCTCCTCCTCTTCCTCTTCCTCTTCCTCCTCCTCCTCCTCCTCTCCTTCCCCCGCCCCTTAAGACAGGCAAATAAGGAAGGAGTGAGATCTGAGAGGACTTCTTAACATGTTCCTCTACCATCTTAATTCCCAAGATTTTTCCTCATTTTCTCAGCATCCCAAGACTCTTCCCTTCTCCTCCAGCCTCTCCCAGACTCTTCCTCCTTCCTTCCTTCCTCCTCCTCCTCCTCCTACACACAGGTAAAGTATGTATAAAGTAGGAATCAGTGGCATAGTTACAGAGGGATGGGGATCCTTGGGGGCCCGGAACCCCCAGGTCAGATCCATGGCCCCGCATTTCAAAGTCCATTATTTAATTTGTGAACACTGAGTAACACAGCTCTCCCCCAAAAAGAAAAAAATAATAATGTTTAACTAAACCTTGATCCCCCCCTTTGTGAACACTTCGCTATACAACTGCTAAGATCCCAAAACTTCTCTCTATCAGCATCACTTCAAAGTTTTTCCTCTCTCCTTTTCCATTCCAACACCATCCAGCCTCTTCCTTCTCCTTTCCTCCTCCTTCCCTCTCCTTCTTTCTCCTCCTTCCCTCTCCTTCTACCCTCCTCCTTCCCTCTCCTTCCTTCTCCTCCTTCCCCACCTATAAACACCGGTAAATAAAGGGAGGGGTCAGATCTGAAACGTCCCTCTGAATTGTCTCTCTACCATTCCATTAAGACCTTTCCTCCCATTCTCTCCATCCCAAGACACTTCTCTCCCCCTCTGCCCTTTTCTCCCTCCTTCCTCCTCCTCCTCCTCCTCCTCCTCCTCCTCTTCCTCTTCCTCTTCCTTCTTCCCCTCTTTCCCCACCTCTTAAACACGAGTAAATAAAGAGGGAAGACCACGTCCCTCTAAAATCACACTTTCTTTCTAAGACCTTCCCCTTCCTTTCTCTCCATTCAAAGAGTCTTCCCTCTCCTTTCAGACCTTCCCCCTTCTCCTCCCCCTCCCGCTCCTTCTTGCCCCTCCATCCCCCACCTCTAAACACGGATAAATAAGGGAGGGGTGAGATGTAAGACAGGACCAAAGTGTACCTCTGCTATTCCACATTCTAAGAACTTCCCTCGCTTTCTCTCCATCTTCAGGCATTTCTCCCTCCTTCCTCCTTCGTCTCCCTCCTTCCTCCTTCGTCTTCCTCCTTCCCCCCTTCTTCCTTCTTGCCCCCTCCTTCCCCCACCTCTAAACACGGGTAAATAAGGGAGGGGTGAGATTTGAGAAGACCTCCAAATGACTCTCTACCAGACAAGGCCAATTTCACAGTCGGTGGCCGCGTGTCTGTTGCTCCACAAATAAACGTCAGCCTACCCGCAGCCCTGCATAAAGTGGTGCTAGCGCCGGATTGTGGTAGTGCTGGTAGCTGGAATGTTGGTAGAAGGGTGTGCGGGGGTAGGGGGGATGGATGGATGGCAGGAGGAGGTAATGGATAGGTAGAGAGATGGGTTGAGAGGTGAGTTAAGACGTGCTAAGGAATGGTGGTGGATGAAACGGGATTGTGGTGGTGCTGGTAGTTGGAATATTGGTAGAATGGTGTACGGGGGTAGGAGGGATGGATGGATGAAAGGAGCAGGTAAGGAATAGGTACAGAGATGGATTAAGAAGTAGAATGAGGTAAAGACATGACTTCAGATAGGGTAAGGAATTGTGGTAATGTTGGCAGTTGGATTTTTTTATTATGCGAGGAAGGAAGAACCAAAGGCTGAGCCCGCATGAACGTTCCTTCCAAGAGAGGAAAAAAACCAAAAACAAGGTGAAAAGAGGTATTAGAAAGTTAAGGAGAGAGAAATGGGCGAAAGTGAAGTAGGGTAGTGTTGGTAAAGATGGATGTGGAGTTATCTCTGAATTGCGGCAGTGTTGGTAGTTGTAATGTTGGTAAGAAGACTGACAGGAGAGGGGGAGAGGAGAAGGAAAAGGGGGAGAGGAGAAGGGAAAGGGGGAGAGGAGAAGGGAGAGGAGGAGGGGGAGAGGGAGAGGGAAAGGTGTGGGTGAAAAGGTGAGGTAGGTTAGTATTGGTAGGTAAGACGTATGTCAGGAATGAAGGTGCAGTCATCTCAGAATGGTGGTAGTTGTGGTTGTTCTGGTAGTTGGAATAGTAGTAGAATGTGGAGAGGAGAGTGGCGGAGGAGTATGTGGCGTGGTGTGGTGTGGTGTGGTGTGGTGTGGCGTGGTGTGGTGTGGTGTGGTGTGGTGTGGTAGTGATAGATGTAGTGTGGAAATGAACTACAGTCTCAGTATTACGACAGTTGTGGTAGTTGTGGTACCTGACAAATACAAGTTACAAAAAATAATTAATGGTAGATGAAGGCGATGTGGTGGTTATAGATCAATTTTAGTAGTTGTCGTAGTTGTGGTAGTTAGCTGACAGTTGTGGAAGCTGTGGTAGAATGACTTGTGGTAGCTGTGGTAGTGAGGGTGTGTGTGTTACATAGATACACTAACTATACAGACCTGACTAACTCAAGGACGAGGACTGGTTTAAATAAAGATAGCCATTCAATTTATAAAGTGAGAGAGAGAGAGAGAGAGAGAGAGAGAGAGAGAGAGAGAGAGAGAGTGGCTGTAACGCTGTGATGAAATGGTGTTGGTGCAGTGCGGTGTACCTCCCTCTCCTCCCCCCCTCCCCCTCTCTCTCTCTCTCTCTCTCCCTCTCGTTAATTTCCCTTCCTTTCTTCCTCTTTCTCCCTCTTCTGTATTGCACTCCACTCTCTCTCTCTCTCTCTCTCTCTCTCTCTCTCTCATTAATCAGCTCATCCTCACATCAAAACTCTTCCCTATGACACATACATAAGAGAGCGTAGTAAGTAGACTCAACCCAATCCAATCCTATCCCATCCAACCCGAACCAGCCCAACCCAACCACAGGTAACCTAACCTAATCCAACCCAGACCAACCCAACCCGACCCAACCCAAACCATTCCAACACAGTCTATCCATAATTTCAACCCCTTCAGCACGGGGACGCATTTCTTTAGGCTGAGAGGAGACAATTTTCATCTCTGGCAGTACCTCTAACTCTGAAGGAAATAATGAAGACTGTATTAAACATCTTCAGTTCCGAAAATATATATAAAAACCTGATTAAATCTTGCCTAGAGTATGTGTGTGTGTGTGTGTGTGTGTGTGTGTGTGTGTGTGTGTGTGTGTGTGTGTGTGTGTGTGTATTTACGCTTTTGTATCTTTACATGTATGCGTTTGTATGACTGAGTATTCGGAGGTGGATGTGTGTGTATGTGTGACAATGTGTTCGCATGTATGTATGCGTAAGTGTGTGTGTGTGTGTGTGTGTGTGTGTGTGTGTGTGTGTGTAGTGGGATAGCTCACAATGCCCCTAGGGATGGAGTGGTCAGGATGGAGGATGGTTGTGTGGGATAGTGTCGGTCGTAAAGGGAGGCAGGGAGGGAGAGAGGAAGGAAAAGAGGGAGAGAAAGAGGTAGAGAGCGGCAGAAAGATGGAGAATGGCAGGAAACGAGGGAAAGAAGTAGCTGGGGAGAGGAAGAATGGAGAGAGGGAGGGAGAGAGGGAGAGAGGGAGGGAGAGAGGGAGAGAGGGAAGGAGACAGGAAAAAAAAAGTTTAAGAAAATAAAGGAAAGGAGGGAGTCTGAAACTAAGGAAAGGAAGAGGAAAGAGAGAAGGAAGGAAGAGGGGATCAAGAGGGAGATGGAGGGGAGGGAGGGACGGAGGGGGAGAAAGAGGGAGGGACGGAGGGGGAGAAAGAGGGAGGGAAGGAGGGGGAGAAAGAGGGAGGGACGGAGGGGGAGAAAGAGGGAGGGAATGGAGGAGTGAACCGAGTACGAAGATGAAGAGGAGAAGAATGTGAAGGAAGTAAAGAGAGAGAAAGAAAGGGAAGAAATTTTAAGAGAAGTAAGACGGAGAGAGACAGAGGTAGAGAGAGAGAACCAAGGAAGGAAGGAATGAAGGAGGTAGGAATAGAAAGAGGAGGAGGATTAAGGAGGGAAGGAGTGGGGAGGAGGGAGATGAAACTTGAAAGGAAGAGAAGGGGGAAAGGGAGAGGAAGTGAAATGAGAAGAAAATTAAGAGATGTGGAGGGAAGATGGCAGAGAGAGAGAGAGAGAGAGAGAGAGAGAGAGAGAGAGGGGTGAGGAGGGGAGGGACGGACGAGAGAAGGGGAGAGACGAGAAGCTGCAGAGGAAATGAGGAGGGAAAAATGAGGGAAAAAAGGAAGGTAAGAAAATATACGAAATGAAAACGAGAAAGAATAAAAAAAAACTGCTAAAAATAAATCAGAAAAAAATATTAGAATTGTAAATGTTAAAAAAAACTACAGATGAGAAAGAATAAAGACAGTACATAAATAATAATAATAAAAACTTCATGGGATTAATAATTTTGAGGTAGAGATAGTGTGAAAATTAAAGTGAGAAAATAAGAGAGGAAAAAGCGAAAGCAAACGTAACAGAACTCAGACGTTAAAACAGAGGAAGAAAGATCTCTATGAATATGGAGAGAGATGACTTCGGAAAATGAGTTTCAGGAGAGACAAGGGGGGAAGAGATAAATGAGACAAATGGTGAGTGTGGGAAGTGAGGAAGAGGAGATAAAGATCGATGGGGAGAGAGAAGAGGAAGACAGGAGACAGGAAAGAATGGCAGGAGAATGAATGAAAGAAAATTAGAGAGAACACTGTTTAACGAGAAATATATTGTTAAAAAAGTGAGGAAAGAGTGGAAGAAACTGAGAGAGAGAGAGAGAGAGAGAGAGAGAGAGAGAGAGAGAGAGAGAGAGAGAGAGAGAGAGAGAGAGAGAGAGAGAGACATTATACACACACAAATGCCGCTCATAACCACTTTTAGTCCTTCCTTCTCTCCTATCTCTTCCTTACTTACTTATCCCTCCTTTATTATCTTTCTCCTTACTTTATCTTCCTCTTCCCGATGCCTTATCATTATTTCCATACTTACTATCCTCCAATCTTTACTTCTATCTTTCTCCTTTATTATTTTTTTTATTTTTTCCTTTTATCATACACTTCCTTCCTTCATTGCTCTCTTCCTTATTCCTTATTATATTTATTGTTTTATTTCCCCTTCGTCTTACTAACTTATTCTCCTCTATTATCATTCTTTTATTCATTTTTCCTTTCCCCCGTCTTCCTTCATCATTCTTTATTTCGCTCTTCATTCTTCTCTTTCATTCTTCTTCCCTCTTTTTGTTACTCCGAATTCTCATCATGTAACCTTCCCCCTCCCTCCCCCCCCCGCTCTCTCTCTCTCTCTAAATTACCACCCTTAAAACAGACCCCCATACACCCATCTAAATAATGTGAACCATACAAATTCACCCAAGCGGTATACACGTGCCTCAAGGGTAGACTAAAGAGGTAGGGAAGTGGTAGAGATGTGGGTAGATTTTATGTAAACAAGGTATACTACTCTATTTGTATCTATCTGTCTATCTGTCTATATCTATCCACCTATCTAATCTACTTATCTTTTTTTATCCACCTGTTTACCGCTATCAATATCTATCTACCAATCTATCTAATCTATTTATTTCCATCTATGCACCTATCTATCTGTTTATCTATTTATCTGTCTATCTGTCTGCCAACTAAATAATCTACTCATCTATGTAAATTCATTCCACGTCCCTGGTTATTCTGATTTATATACAAACATATACACATATAGACAGACAGACATACATACATACTTTGTACATGCCTACATACATAATTGTACATACATACTTACATACATGCATACATACATAATTATACACACATACATCCATACATAAACATATATGCAAATTTCATACATACGTACACACACACACATACTCTGATACTGTTCATAAAACGTACACACACACACACACACACACACACACACACATAATGCGCCAATAATGTAGGTTATTGCAGTGAGGGCTGCTGAGTACACACGCACTCACATTCGCACACACGTACTGTACACACACATAAACTCACGCACATAGACATACACAGATCGCACTTACACAATACATACTGAAGAGATTACAGTTTCACATACATACACATACAAATACACACAAATATACATACACAAAAATGAATGAGGGCACACATACTATCTATCTATCTATCTACCTATCTATCTATCTATCTATCTAGTGTGACGACTATCAGTACATACTTACGTATTCATACACAAATATATATAAACACAAGAAACAGCAATCGATTCCTGAAAACACACACACACACACACACACACACACACACACACACACACACACACTGCAGCATCACACATTATACGTTCATTCATACATTCATTCACATTCACAGTCCGCACACATTTAAAACTGCAGTACTTATTACACACACACACACACACACACACACACACACGTATAACCATCAAAGAAATTTATACATCTGCAGGAAATATCATACATTAATTCACACACACACACACACACACACACACACACACACACACACACACACACACAATACTTATATGTCCGCAGCACATCTCATACATACATTAAGTGAGAGAGAGAGAGAGAGAGAGAGAGAGAGAGAAAGAGAGAGAGAATGTTAAGGTATACCCTACCAGACACCTATATAATATACCAAGCATTCTCTCTCTCTCTTTCTTTCTCTCTCTCTCTCTCTCTCTCTCTCTCTCTCTCTCTCTCTTCCTCCGTACAAAAAACGCTTCTAGAATTCTCCCTTCCCTTATTGTCTTCCTCTCTCTCCCTCCCTCCTCCTTACACCCCTCCTTCCTTTCTTCCTTCCTTCCTCCCTCCCTCCTTCCCTTCCTTCCTCCACACCCTCTACTTAATCGTACCCTTATTCATAATTTCTTAACTTTGTATGAATGAGAAATTATTTATTCATACAAATACACACACACACACACACACACACACACACACACACACACAGTCTCTCTCTCTCTCTCTGTCTCTCACTTCTGTCTTCTTTCATTTTATGCTATTTTTTATTCTTCCAGCTCTCTCTCTCTCTCTCTCTCTCTCTCTCTCTCTCTCTCTCTCTCTCTCTCTCACAAGGGTACACACCTCCTCCAGAAATGCCTTAGGAGCCTAATGAAAGAATATTGCCCCTCAAAAGACACTGCTTCTTGATCCCACACTGAGGAAATGAGAAAAATGAGAGAGAGAGAGAGAGAGAGAGAGAGAGGCAACAGTATATAAGGGCTGAGAGAAGTAAAAAAAGGTTGTGTGTGTGTGTGTGTGTGTGTGTGTGTGTGTGTGAGAGAGAGAGAGAGAGAGAGAGAGAGAGAGAGAGAGAGAGAGAGAGAGACAGACAGACAGACAGACAGACAGACAGACAGACATTGGGTACGTCTTCTATATATTTACTCTTTTACTTAAGACCAACTCACTCAAACCCCTCCCTTTCTTCCTTTTCCTCCGCGTACCCTGCACTAAGTACCTCTCTCTCTCTCTCTCTCTCTCTCTCTCTCTCTCTCTCTCTCTCTCTAACGGTGGCAAATAATGTCAAAATAAAATGAAAGAAAAAAAATGAATAGGAAACAGAGTACGCCAGAGAGAGAGAGAGAGAGAGAGAGAGAGAGAGAGAGAATCCCCAAGGTGTGCTAGGGAGACTGGAAGAGGAACTTGATGCTAATTGTAGTAAATGTCTTCTGAACTCTCCCTCCCCCTCCTCCTCCCCTTCCCCCTCTCTCCCTCCCCCACCCTCTCTTCCTCCCCCTCCTTCCTCCCTCCCCCTCCCTATCATCTCTCTTTTCCTCTCCTCCCATCTCCCTTTTATTTCTTCATCCCTATTCTACATACAATACCCTCCTTCCCCTTCCCCCCCTCTCTCTCTCTCTCACCCTCACCATTCCCCCTACCCATAATTTCCCCTCCTTCCCCTTCTCTCCATATCCCTTCATCCATCGTTTTTCCCCCTCCACTCCCTCCCTCTCTCCTTCCCTCCCTCCCCCTTTCTTCCCCTTCTCCTCTCTTAGTTTTAAATTCTTCTCCGTCTTCTCAATTACTTAAACACTTTTCTTTTACTTCTTTTATCTTCTTTTTCTGAGCGAGAGAGAAGGGAGAAGGGGAAAGAAATAACGTAGGTAGGTAGGTAGGCAGGTGGGTAGGTAGGTAAATAGGTAGGCAGATAGGTAGATAGGGAGTTTGGAGGGCATGCAGATGGGCTTGTTAGTTAGTAGGTAGGCTGGTAGATAGGTAGGCAGATAGATAGGTAGCTAGGGGGGCAGGTAGATGGGATGGATAGATAGATGGTAGGTAGGTAGGAAGGCAGACAGATAGATAGGTAGGAAGGTAGGTAGGTGCGTAGGTAGGTAGGCAGGAAGGCAGACAGACAGATATGAAGGCAGAGGGATAGGTAGGTAGGTCGAGCCAAATATTATGTATGAGGGCAGGTGGGGGATAGAAGGGAGGAAGGAAGGGAGGGGAGAGAAACGTAGAGAAGGGAGAGAAGGAGGGAGAAAAAGGGAGAAAAAGAAATGCTGGTGTAAAATAGGGGATGCGAGGGAGGACTACATAAGGTCACGTGACAGGGGGGGAGGTCAGGGGAGGTCAAGGCGCCATAACCGTAAATTACCCCCGTATAAACCATTTGACAGCTCACTATGGGCACACGGCGACAAGCTGAGGGGAGGGAGAGGGGGGAGGGGAGGGGAGATGAGGGGGAGGGGAAGGAGAAAGGAGAAGAGGGGAAGGATGTTTGGGGTAAGTGGGGAAGGTTAAAGAGAAGAGGAAAGAGAAGGAAGGGGAATAAGAGGAAGATGAACTATTAACTGGGAGAAACAGGAAGGAAGAATGTAAGGTGCAGAAGCGGAAACAGTTACAGGGAGAAGAAGGAGGGGGAGTACGAGGAAAGAAGAAAATAAGAAGAAAGAAAGAGGGAGGCAGAGGAGATGGGAGGGTAGAAAAGAGGTGAAGAGGGAAAGAAAAGAGACGAAAGGAGTGGAAATAAATCAACAGAGAAAATGAAGGAAAAAAAAAAAACATTAGGTCACATAAAGGGAAAATAGCCAAATAATATAACCAAATAAATAAATAAAACACTGTCTTTAATAACAATCTATAAACTTGCCCAATTTTTTTTTATCATTTATTCAGTTATTTATTTTTTGTTGTGGACTGATTTTTCGTGTGTATCTCAGTCTAGGGTGTAAATAAATGAGAGAGAGAGAGAGAGAGACAGACAGACAGAGAGACAGAGAGAGAGTTGGTCCCTACCTTAATCCAGGTATAGAAATACCTAATGGGAAAATGGCTCTAGACCATGATGATGATTCTCTCTCTCTCTCTCTCTCTCTCTCTCTCTCTCTCTCTCTCTCTCTCTCCTTCCTTGATAAATTACCGTCATTTAAAAGTACTCTTTCACCACCACTAAATTGCCATCTGTCTGTCTGTCTGTCTGTCTGTCTTGGTACCTCCCTTCTTGACTTTCCTCCTCTCTACCTTCATTTATTTCTTCTTCCCTCTCTTATTTACTTCCTGGTTTCTTCTTCCTTCTTCGAATCTGCTTCTTTTGTTTTCCCTTTCTAAAATTCTCTCTCTCTCTCTCTCTCTCTCTCTCTCTCTCTCTCTCTCGTTAACCTCTCACTTCCCTCTCGTTAACCTCTCACTTCCAGCTACAAAGTCATCTGTTTTTCCCTCCCTCCTCTCCTCCCTCCCTCCCATTCTCCATCTTTTTTTCCTTCCTCCTTCTCCCCTCCCCAATCTCCCCTCTCTTCCTTCTACGTTCTCATCTCTTCTTCCTTTCCCCTTACACTGTCTTCCTCCTTCCCCTTCCCTTCCTCTTTCTTTTCCTTCTTCACTTCCTTCCCCCTACCCTCTCCCTTCTCCTTACTCCCTTTATGCCCCCTTCCTCCATCCCCTCCCCCCTCATCTTCTTTCTTCCCCTTCCCTCTACCTTTTCCCCCCTCTCTCTCTCTTTACACCCCCTTCTTCCCCTTCCCCTTCCTCCCCTTCCCTTTCCCCTTTCCCCTTCCCTCTCTCTCCTTACACCCCCGTCTTTCTTCCCCTTCCCCCTCCCCTTCTCCCTCCTTGACCCCCCTCCCCCACACCTGTCTCCTTCAACTTTGCTGCTACTACATCCTCTCTCCTTCCTTGCCCCTCTTCTCCTTCATTCTAACGTTTTCCTTTCACCTTTCTTCCTCTCTCCTTCATTACATCCTTCCCTCCCCTCTCACACCATTCCCTCACCTTTTCTTCCCTCTTTCTTCCCTGCGTGTTACCCTCTAACTTTTCTTCTCTTTTTCTCACTTACCTTCCTTTACCTTTCCTTCTCCTCCTCCTCCTCCGCTTGCTTCCCTATCTCCCAGCCTGTCTCCCTTCATTTTTTCTTCTCCTCTCCTCTCCTCTCTCCATATTTTTATCAATCCTTCCTTTTCTAGCTTCTTCCCTTTCTCTTACCTTCCCCTTTTTTCCTTCTCCATCCTTCCAACCATATTATCTGCCTCCTTACTCTTCTTCCTCCCTTTATTCCTCTTCTGCACTTTTCCTCTTCCTTACCACCTGCCTTTCCTTCGCCCTCCCCTCTCCCCTCTCTTCCTCTGCCTTTCCCTCTCTCTCCCCTGGTCTTTTTCCTTTCTTACCCTCTCTCATCTCCTCACCTATCCCTTCCCCCTCCCGCTCCTGTCTCCTCCAACTAGTCAAAACTTTTCTCTTTCCTTCCTTTCCCTCTCCTCTTCCTTCTCACCCTCCCTCCTTCCTGTCCCTCTCGTCTCTTTTCTCATTCTCTCTCCTTTCTCTCACTCCCATACACCTTTCCTTTCCCCACTTAATCCCCCCATCTTCATCCCCACTTTCCTTCCCGTCCCATCCCCCCACTACCTTATCCTTCCCTGCTCTCTCCTCAGCCTCCCCCCCTACCAACCCTTCCCCCTTTCACCTCGCCTTGCCTCCCTCCTTCACTCACCTCCCCTTTCCCTCCTCCCCCGTTCATCTCCCTTGTCCCGCTCTCACCTTTCCTTGCACCCCTTCTCCCCTCTCCCCTCCCTCCACTCCCCCTCTTCCCCCTCCACTTCTCCCTTCCCCGTCTGCTTCAACTATCCCGGCACTACATCCCCCCTCCCTAAGGTATCACATGAGCGATGGACCCACGGAACATACAGACACTTCATACACTACAGGGAGGGAGGGAGGGAGGGAAGGGAGGGGGGAGGAAAGGTGAGAAAGAGGGAGGGGGGGAAGGCTAACAAACTGAGCAAAAGGGGAGAAACGGAAAAGAAAGTGAGGGATGGGTCACTGAGAGAGAGAGAGAGAGAGAGAGAGAGAGAGAGAGAGAATTAACTCAGAGGGAAAATGGTACGAATAAAGAAAAGTAAAACAAGGAAGAAATAATACAGGAATAAATTAAGAGAATAACTAATAAAGGAGGGAATTAAGAACAGGAGTGGAAAATGGGATAAATTTGGTAGAAAGAAGGAAGGAGGGAAGGAAGGAAGGAGGGAAGGAAGGAAGGAAGGAAGGAAGAAAAAGCAAAGAGTTTACCAGACATGACAAGGTGCAATATGTGTATCGATTGGGCAAGTTACCTCTCTCTCTCTCTCTCTCTCTCTCTCTCTCTCTCTCTCTAACTTTCCTTTACCTCTCACCTCTAACCGCCAGACCATTCATCTTCCCTCCCTCCCTCCCTCCCTCCCTCCCTCCTTCTCTCTCTCTCCCTCCCTCCCTCCCCCATATGCCTTTCAAACTTTCACCCTCCATTTGTTTCCCTCTTCTCTCCACTTCTCTC
>NC_137038.1:757500-770000 GCF_032717465.1 Coenobita brevimanus
GATACCCCATTGGTCCAGGTGACTCCATCGCCCAGCCATCCACTCACCTGATTGGCTCTGATCACTAAAAAAAGGAAAAAAGAATGGGAGGGGAGGGTGAAGGGTTTTCCGATGAGAGTGAAAGGGTTGCCAGGACTTGTGTTTTTTCAGATGTTTAAAAATATATATGTGGGAAAAAATAATCGGAAGAGACGATGAAAAGTAAAAGGTAAGGTTGCCACAGTTTACTTTTTCTAGGAGGGGGGGAAGCGGCTGTGTAAATTAAAAAATAAAAATAAAGCGATGAGCAGAGTTATTTTCTTTACTAAAGGTAAAGGTAGGGTTAACGTATGTACATTTTCATCATTATTTTTTTTTATCTACGCGGGTGTATAATGTATATTCATGCAATTTTACATATATTAATAAAGGCTGTAACTTTTTTTTTCATTCTTCTATTAAAATTTCCACAGACTAATTAACTCATAAAGGTTTTTTAATGTGGACTTTAATTCTGCATAAATTCTACGGACATCGCTTATCACGTTTCACTACCTCCGTTGTTTTGTTTTTTTCTCTCTCTCTCTCTCTCTCTCTCTCTCTCTCTCTCTCTCTCTCTCTCTCTCTCTCTCTCCCTCCATCTCTCTCTCTCTCTCTCTCTCTCTCTCTCTCTCTCCAGCTATCAAAATCGCCACAGCCACCATACTCATTAAATCTACCACACTCACCACAACCAACACACCTGCCTCAACCACTACTACCACCACAAGTACTTCAGCCACAACAAGTACCACACAACCACCACAACTACCACACAACCACCACTCCAACCACAACTACCACACGTCCCCACAGGCCCCAAACTCGGAGTAATCGAGGGAGTTAATCTGAACAAACTTGATCTCTCTCACTGGCTCAAATGAACAACTAGTGGACTAATTCTGAGAGAGAGAGAGAGAGAGAGAGAGAGAGAGAGAGAGAGAGAGAGAGAGAGAGAGAGAGAGAGAGAGGGCTGGAAGGACATAAAGAAAAGGAAGAGGAGGAAGTGGGAAGAGGAAGAAGGAATGGAGAAAAACTATTTATAACTGGGAAAGGTAAATGAGAGAGAGAGAGAGAGAGAGAGAGAGAGAGAGAGCCACCGGTGTATTCCTGTAAATTGAAACTTTCCATGTTAGCTGCAGCAATGGCCGTGTTTCTCTCTCTCTCTCTCTCTCTCTCTCTCTCTCTCTCTCTCTCTCTCTCTCTCCTACATTATCTTCACTCTGCTTCTCTTGACCATTTTATCTTTTTCTCTGATTTTCTCCCTCACAATTTCTTTCTTTTTCTTTGTTTCTCATCTCTCTCTCTCTCTCTCTCTCTCTCTCTCTCTCTCATTTTCCCTTCACTTTCTCACCTACCCATTTCTCTTCTTTCCTCTCGTTCTCCCTCTCTTTACTTTTTTAAGCTACAATAATCTCCTCTATCTTACTGGGTGTAGCGGGGTGTAAGAGGGTGTAGCGGGGTGTAAAGGGGTGTAGCAGGGTGTAAAAAGGGTGTAGTGTGTGTATAAGAGGGTGTAGTGTGGGTGTAAGAGGGTGTAGCGAGGCATCTGGAAAGCATCTTATGTGTTTATCTAATAATCGCAGACACACAGATGCCGGGGTGAAGGTCAGAGGCATTGTGGTAGTTGTGGTGGTGATAGTGGTAGTTGTAGCTGTGGAGATGGTGGTAGTTGTGGAAATAGTGGTAGTTTCTGCTGATGTGTTGATGGTGGTAGTTTCTGTTGTTGTGGTGATGGTGGTAGTTTTTGTTGTTGTGGTGATGGTGGTAGTTTTTGTGGTGGTGGTGGTAGTTGTGGTAGTTTAGATAAGCATAGTATTTTTTCTGGTGTGGTAATGTAGGTAGTTGTGGTGATGGTGGTAATTGTGGTGACTTCTGGTAGTGTTGGTGTTAAAACTTTTTGGTAGGAATGGTGAAAGTTACGTTAAAGTGTGGTAGTAGTGCTTGTGGTAGTCGAGTGATTGTGGTAGTTGTGGTTGCTGGCAATGGTGGTTTGTGGTTGTGGTAGTAATGGTGATGGTAGTTGTAGGTGTGTTGGTAGCCTAGTTGTGGTAGCTGAGATGGTAGTATAGTTTTGGTGGTCATTTATTTTTTTGTAGGAGTGATGGTAGTTGTGGTATTCTGGTAGTTGTGGTAGGTGGGTTAATGGTTGTACCTGCAACTGTGTATGGTTAAATATTTATTGTGATGGTTGAGACTGGTAGTACCTGAAATAATACTGGTTGTGTGGTAGGCGTGGTGATGGTGGTAGTTGTGGTAGCTGAAGGAATACTAGACTCAATGGTTATAATTGTGGTAGAGGAATTTTGGTAGTACTGGTTGTAGTTATAGTATTTCCAGTAGATTTAGCACAAGTAGAAGTAGCTGGTGGTAGTTGTGGTGGTAGATGTTATAAAACAATGGTAGTTGTGGTAGTTATAGCTACTTGATTCCACTACCAGACCGTGTATGTGCATTAATGTTTCCTTGTACACACACACCCGTACACACAGAACGAGTGCGCGTATATTTGTTTATGTATGTATGTAAACTATGTACGTGGGGATGTGTGTGCGTCAATACTATGGAGAAGCATGCTTGAGTATGTACCGTGTGTGTGTGTGTGTGTGTGTGTGTGTGTGTGTGTGTGTGTGTGTGTGTGTGTGTGGTGTGTGTGTGTGTGTGTGTGTGTGTGTGTGTGTGTGTGTGTGTGTGTGTGTGTGTGTGTGTGTGTGTGTGTGTGTGTGTGTGTGTGCCGGGAGCCATAGACAGAGCCCAATGAGAAGGAAACTTTAATTATTTACACAAAAGACGTAAGGTCGGTGTGACACTGAGACTGGAGACAAAGGAGGAAGGGAGGAAAGAAGGGAGAAAAGGGGAGAGAAGGCAGAAACAAGGGAGAAAAGGGGGGGAGGAGAGAACGGAAAAGGGAGAGAACTAGGAAGAAAAAAAAGATGCAGGGTGGGAAGGAGAGAAAAGAGCAGAGGGAAAGAACGAAGAGGGAAGGAGATAAGCAAAGAGGGAGAGAAATAGGGAGAAGCAGGGTGGAAGAGAGGGAGAAGAGTAGAGGGGGAGAGCGAAAGACAAAAGGAAGGGCAGAGTTAGAGAGATGGGAGGGAAAGAGAAGGAGGAAAAAGCGGAAGAGGAAAGGTGACAGAGAAGCGATGGAAGAGAGAAATGGAGAATGTGGGAGAGACGGAAGGAGTGAAGGTGAGGTGGAGAGAGAGAGAGAGAGAGAGAGAGAGAGAGAGAATTATACACCATTAACAAATAAAACAAAGACTAATAAGAGAGGCGTAAGAACAAAGAATGACAGAAAAAAAACTAGGGAAGACGGATAATGGAGAATAATTGAGAGAAATAACTGAAGATAAAACGATAATTGTGATAAATTAAAGAAAGGCTGAATTTATGATAATGGAAGTTTTAGTATATGTGGTAATGGTGGTGGTGGTGGTGGTGGTGGTGGTAGAGGAGGAGGAGGAGGAGGAGGCGGTCACGACGCTTATGTACGCAAAGAAATAAGAGTACACACACACACACACACACACACACACACACACACATACACACACACACACAACTACATACTGCGCACATGGACACAAAGGAGATATGATTACATGCACACGTGCAAAACATATACACTTCCATAACCACATTTTACGCACATACCGATACATACACAGATAACGTACATAGAAGTATACACACCCAAAACATACATCTGCTTTAACACGCATTACGCTCACAGGAACACTTACATAACCTCACTGACCACTACGCAATAACACTCATAATATAAGAACGGAAAGAAAAACTGTACACACACACACACACACACACACACACACACACACACACACACACACACACACACACACCGCTGAAAACAAACGAGCATAACACCAAATCCACCCACATCACCTCCAATGCAATCAATTACGCTCACAAATATACACAGAACCTTTCACACTTCTCTCCATCCTTGTTATGTACACACATGAATATACAGTACACACACACACACACACACACACACACACACACACACACACACACTCTCTCTCTCTCTCTCTCTCTCTCACTGTATCATAATTCAATGTAATTAATGTTGTGAATAACATAGTCTGACTTTGCGGGGATGAAGGGAGGGATGGAGGATGGAAGGGAAGGAAATGGGAAGATAGGTGAGGGAGGGAGGGAGGTAAGTAGGGAGGGTTGGTAGGTAGGTAAGTCGGTAAGTAGGTAGGATGGGAAGTATGATGGGAGGAAGGGAGGGAAGTAAGTAGGAAGGGAAAGAGAGAGAGACAGAGAGATGAAGGGAAGGATGAAAGGGAAATGGAAAGTAGGATTAAGTGGTTGGGACGGAGAGAGAAAAGTACTGTAGGGAGGGAGGGAGGGAGGGAGGGAAGAGGGGAGGAAGGGAGTATGAAAAGGTGAGAGAGAGAGAGAGAGAGAGAGAGAGAGAGATGCTAACTGTAGTAATTGGAGCCTCAGAGTTATACAGTTGGGTGTACGTGAGCTGTGTGTGTGTGTGTGTGTGTGTGTGTGTGTGTGTGTGTGTGTATACATGTGGGTTACCTATATGTGTACATTTATTTAGGCTGTATGTGCGTGTGCTTTTTCTTTGCCTATGGGTGAATATAACTTGTCGATCTGTACATATCTATCTATCTATCTATCTACTTACATGTCTTCCTACAAATCTCTATCTACCAGAATCTATAGCTATCAATCTATCTACTCAGGCATACTTTCTCTCTCTCTATATATAAATACCTGCACACACTTGATTCCATTTACCTGCCTATGCATACCTGACTATCTTATGCCCCGCTTGTATACGGATTTATTCCACTCCTCTCTCTCTCTCTCTCTCTCTCTCTCTCTCTCTCTCTCTTTCTCTCTCTCATCCCATCTTATCCCCCAGAAATTGCAGTGTAATTCTCCTGGTATCTGGCTGGCAAAGCGGCCGTCCCAAGGAGTAGTCTTCCCCGTGATGCAGCCGCCTTGGGGAGCACCACTGGCTTGGGGAGGAGGCCTGGGGAGGAGGAGGAGGACAGCTAAGAAGGACAGCTGAGGAGGAGGACAGCTGAGGAGGAGGACAGCTAAGAAGGACAGCCGAAGAGAAGGAGGAGGAGGAGGAGGACCAGTGACGGAGGAAGGAGGGTTGGAGAGGAGAGATAAGAAGGAGAGGGAGGAGGAAGAGGAGGAGGTGAGCTAGGTAGAAGTAGACTAGAGATGAAATGTGAGAAAAGTGGTCTGAGGAGGAGGAAGAGGTGGAAAGTTGGGGTGAGGCAGATTGAGGAGGAAATGTAGGAAGGACAAGTGGTGTGGGAAGAGGTGGGAAGAAAGGGGGAGATTAGCTGAGGTGTGGAAAGAAGTGTGGGGAGGGCAGGTGTGTGGAGTAGAGGTGTGGGGAGGAGAGGTTTTGGGAGGACAAATGTGGTGAGAAGTATTTTGGGGTAGAGAGGGGTGTAGGGATTTTGTCGATACGTAATTTAAATAAAAAAAAATTACAAAAAACGAAGAAATAAAAAAAAATAAAAAGCTCACCTGTTTTCTGTCTTCCAGGTTGAACAAGCAAGAAGCGACCACTCACCTGGAAAAAAAAGAATATTTGGTTATTGTGCTGTGAGAGAGAGAGAGAGAGAGAGAGAGAGAGAGAGAGAGAGAGAGAGAGAGAGAGAGAGAGAGAGAGGAAAAAGAAAAATCACAAGCCAAAAGAATAACTCCAGCAAAGTCAAATTCTCCCAAGGCCCTTTAGGAGCATACGGCAACAAGACCTATTCGCCTCTAGCACCAACCCTATATCTATTTCACCCTAAACTCGATATCGGCACACTACCATATCGGCTCCTACAGGGGGGAGGAGGGATATTCGGTATCAGGCTCCGAACGCGACAGAAACCACATCTTGGGAGCCGGGAACGCATCAAGGCCGAATCTTCCAAATTTGTGTTTACATTGTGAGAGGGTGGCGGTGGGGTCCCTGGATTCAAGATGTTCACCCTTGTATCTCGCTCCCCCGTGTTTACGATGGGGGATGGGGACGGGGGAGGTGGGGACGGGGAAGAGAGGAGGGGGAGGAAAGGGAGAGAGGGAAAATGGTAACTAAAGAGAAGGAGGGTGAGAGAGAAAAAAGGAGAAAATAAAGAAGGGAGAAGGGAAAAATGGGTAATGTGGAGGTGGGTAAGGGGAAGGGAGGTGGGGAAGGGGAAGGGAGGTGGGGAAGAGGAAGGGAGGAGGGGATGGAAGGGAGAAGGGAGGGGGAGAAGGAAAGAAGGGAGGGGAAGGAAGGAAGGAAGAAGGGTGGAGAAATGGTAAAAAGGAGTGGGAGAGAGGGGAAAGAAATGGGAAAAATGGTGATGAAATAAGGACAGAAGATGGGAAGGAAAGAAAGGAGAAGGGAGAGAAAGAAGGAAGAGAAAGATAGGAAAAGGGAGAAGGAACGACGCCAAACGTATTAAAAAAAGAGAAATAAATAAAACGAAGATAAAGGGAGAAGAATGGACAGAAAGAAGTAAATGAAGAGAGAGTGAATGCATAAAGAAAAACTTTTAATAAAATATGAAAGTAGGTGAAAGATGGAAGGAAGAAAGAAAGACAAAAAGGAAGGAAGGAAGAATGAAAGGAAGGAAGGAAGAATGAAAGGAAGGAAGGAAGGAAGAATGAAAGGAAGGAAGGAAGGAAGAATGAAAGGAAGGAAGGAAGGAAGAATGAAAGGAAGGAAGGAAGGAAAGGAAGGCAGGAAAGACAGAGAGAAAGGAGAAGGCAAAAAGGTATTCCACGCAGCAGAAAATGGAAGAAATTATTATTCTTTATTCTCTCTCTAACTTCATTTGTTCCCTCCTCCCTCTTCCTTTCCTTCCCTCTTTGTACCAATTTTACTCCACACTGCTTCCCTGACACACTTCTCTCTCTCTCTCTCTCTCTCTCTCTCTCTCTCTCTCTCTCTCTCAAGCCGTATCTTTCACTTTCTACATCTGTACCTGCTGTCTTGCTCATTTCTCTCTCTCTCTCTCTCTCTCTCTCTCTCTCTCTCTTTGGTAGGAACAGTGTGGTAGGAACGATGGCGATGGTGGTAGTTGTGGTAATGTTGGTAGTGGTGGGCAAATATTGGTAGGAAGAGTGTGGTAGGAATGATGGCGATGGTGGTAGTTGTGGTAATGTTGGTAGTAGTGAGCAAATATTGGGAGGGAGGGAGTGGCAGGAACGACGGCGATGGTGGTAGTTGTGGTAGTTATGTTGATGGCGTAATCATTTCAGGGGGAGGTGATGGTGGTAGCAATTGCGGTAATATAGCTGACGGCGCATATAATTGTGGTAGTTGTGGTAGTTGTGGTGGTGGTGTATGTGCCAATTGGGGTCTTGACGCTGACAGATGCTTGAGGGAATAAATGGAAACTGGCAATGAAATATAATTGTGGTAGTTGTGGTAGTAGTGGTGGTTGTAGTAATTGTGGTAATGGTGGTAGTTGTGGTAATATTGGTAAAAGGGGAAGTGTTGTAGTTGTGATAATGTTGGTAGTAATGATAAAGTTGGTAGTAGTGGTAATGTTGGTAGGTGTGGTAGTGTTGGTAGGTGTGGTAATGTTGGTAAAAGGGGAAGTGTTGTAGTTGTGATAATGTTGGTAGTAGTGGTAATGTTGGTAGTGGTGATAATGTTGGTAGTAGAGGTAATGTTGGTAGTAGTGGTAACATTGATAGTTGTGGTAATGTTGGTAGCTGTGGTAATGTCGGTAGTTGTGGTAATGTTGGTTGTTCCGGGAGACATGGGGGGGGTGCAGGGCAATTCCAGGAAGCTAATTACGTGTGGACTGATAAGAAAGCATTTATTTGACTCCTCATTCTGATAGAGTTAATGGGGGTAATTAGAGAGGTGGAAAAATTGACGTGAATACTGTTTTTTTAGAGAATAGTTTTTGACAGAGAGAGAGAGAGAGAGAGAGAGAGAGAGAGAGAGAGAGAGAGAGAACTAAGCAGGATATAAAAGGAAAATAAGAATGAAAAAAAAAACACACAGAAAACAGAGAATAAACACAAATAAAAGAAACAAATTACCCAAGAAATAAAACAAATAAACAAATGAAAATAGAACCTAAAAAGGACTAAATGGCATCGCTGGTGTTGCCAACTTTTATTTTTGTTGTTAATTGTTGTTTTTTTGTTGTCATACGCAGTTGACGAGGGAGGGAGGAAGGGAAGGAGGGAGGGAGGGAGAGGGAGAAGGAAGGGGGAGGGGAGGAGGGGGGTAAGAGAAGGGAACAGGGTGAAGATGAAGGAAGGGCGAGAGAGAAGAAGGGAGAAAGGGAGGGAATGGGAGGACTGGGAGAAAATGGGAAGGAGAGAGGGGAATGGGGGAGGGAGACTGGGGAATGGGGGAGGGAGACTGGGTAATGGGGGAGGGAGAGAGGGGAATGGGGGTGAGAGAGAAGGGAATGAGGGAGGAAAAGGGGGGAGGGAGAAGGAAGGGAAGGAAAAAGAGGAAGGGAGAGGAAGGAGGAGGAAGTAATGGAAGAGAGCGAGAGGTTGGCGATGACGAAGGGAGAAGAGTTGGGGAACAAGGAAGGGGAATGGGAAAGGGAGGAAAAGAAAGGAGAGAGGATATGGGGTCAGGGGTGTGTGAAGGGAGAGGGAGGGAGGGAGGGAGAGAAAAAGGATGAGAATTACTGCCTCTTTGTCTCCCTATTTTCTTAAGCCCAAATTGTTTTCCTCTTTTTTTTACACTTTTGTTCCTCTCCACATCTTCTCTCCCGCTTTCCTCCCATTTTCAGTTTCCTCTCTCTCTCTCTCTCTCTCTCTCTCTCTCTCTCTCACACACACACACACACACACACACACACACAAAACCACCCCCACCCCCACACAAAGTCCCTCAACCACTGCCCCCTCAGCTCTCCCCTACCCCAGCCAACTCCCTTCCCCTCTCTGCCTCTACCCACATCCCTCCCCCCTCTCTCTTCCCCTCCTCTCCTCCCCTCCCTCTCCCCTTCCTTTTAATTTGTCGGGCCTCTCCAGCAGTTAAACGAGAGCAACTTAAGGCCTACCTCAATTACTGGTGCTGGGAACATTGATTTACAAGATAGGGGGATTGGGAAGGAAATTTCTTTTGGTTTGTTTCCCTCGTCTTTTTACTTTCACTCTTCTCTTTCCTTTACTTTCTCTCTTCTCATTCCTTTACTTTCTACTCCCTCCTAACCTCTCTCTCTTCTCCTTTCTTTACTTTCTCTCTTCTCCCTACTGTACTTTCTCTCTTCTCCTTTCTTTACTATCTCTATTCTCCATCCTAACCTTTTGCTCTTCTCCTTTCTTTACTTTCTCTCTTCTCCTTCCTTTACTTACTCTATTCTCCCTCCTTACCTTTCTCTCTTCTCCTTTCTTTACTTTCTCTCTTTCCCTCCTAACCTTTCTCTCTTCTCGTTTACTTTATCATCCTTGGATTTGACATGTAAATCTTTTTTCTTTTTGCTTCCAGTCTTCATTGTTCTTTTCCAATTTCTTTCTTCTTCCTTACGTCTCTCTCTTCTCGCTTACTGTTCTCTCTCTTCTCCCTCCTAACCTTTCTTTTCCTTCCTTTACTTTCCCTCTTCTCCCTCCTAACCTTTCTCTCTTCTCGTTTATCATCATCATCATCTCTGGATTTGACACATTTATATTTCACAATTCTCTCTCTCTCTCTCTCTCTCTCTCTCTTTGTGTGTGTGTGTGTGTGTGTGTGTGTGTGTGTGTGTGTCTCTCTCTCTCTCTCTCTCTCTCTCTCTCTCTCTCTCTGAACAAGTGAACATCGCTGCGACACAACCCGACTTTAATGATGCTCGCTACAGAAAACACTTACACTCCCCAACACTTTCTTCCTCTCTCTCTCTCTCTCTTTACTCTTTCCTCCTCCTCTTCCTCTCTTTTCTTCCTTAATATCCCTCCTCCTCTTTTCCTCCCTCTCTCTACTCTTTCGTCTCTTCTTATCCCTCTTTATTCTCTTCCTCCTTCCTCCTATCTTACCGATTCCTCCTCTTTCTCTTCCTTCCCTTCCTCCTCCCTTCCTGTTTCACCAACGTTTCCTCTCCCTGTCCTCCTTCCTCCTCCTCATCCTCATCCTCTTCTTCCTGATCCCTTTTATCTTCTCTTTCTCTCTCTTCTTCCTTTCTTTGTCTCTCCGTTCCTCCCTCTCCTTCCTCCCTTCTCCTCCTCTCCCTTTCCTTACTCTCTTCCTTCTCCCTTTTCCTCCACTCCTTTTCCTATATCTCTTCATATTTTGACGATAAGGATATGAGAGAGAGAGAGAGAGAGAGAGAGAGAGAGAGAGAGAGAGAGAGAGAGAGAGAGAGAGAGAGAGAGTATCAGGGGGTGTATAATTGGAACAAATTTAGCGGATTTACAGAAGACCGAAGTTTGTAATTGTTGTCACCCTCCCCGTTGTTAGTGAAGGAGGGAGGGAGGGAGGGAGGGAGGGAAGGGAGCGAAGTGGGAGAGGAAGGGAATGAAAGAGGGAAGAAGCACACAGGATGAAGGAGGGCGGGAGGGAGAGAAGGATGGAGGGAGAAAGAATGAAGAAAAGAAGGAAGGATGGGAAGGAAAAAGGAGGGAGAGAGGGAGAGGCAGAAAAGGGAGAGAAGGAAAAGGGAGAAGAAACAGGAGGGAGAAAACTTTGGGAAAGTGGGAGGGAGTAAGTGGAAGAAGTGAGGAGGAGGAGGAGAAGGAGGAGGAGGAGGAGGAGGAGGAGGAGGAGGAGGGATGTGTGGAAACAGTGCGGTAGAGAAAGACGGAGAGGATGCTGAGGGGGGGGGGAGAAGGAGGGAGGGCTGGGGGAGAGTGACAGGGAGGGAGGCAGAGGGAGGGAGACAAAGGAGACGGGGGAGGGAGAGAGGCTGAAGAGAGAGACATAACGGGGAGGAGAGGACACACACGGAAGAACGAGGGAAGGGAGGGAGGGAGGAAGGAAGGGGTGGAAGCGAGAGAGAAAAAAGAAGGAAGGAAGGAAGACAAATGTAAATGGAAAAGGGGGAAGGAAGGAAGGATGGAGTGTAAGTAAAAAAATGAAGGAAGGGAAGGAAGGAAGGAAGGATGGATGGAAGGAAGGAAGGAAGGAAGGAAGGATGGATGGAAGGAAGGATGGATGGAAGGAAGGATGGATGGAAGGATGGAAGGAAGGAAGGAAGGATGGATGGAAGGAAGGAAGGAAGAACTGATAAACAGGGAGACCTAGAAGAGGGATCGAAAGGACGAGGAAAAACATAAAAGATGAGAGAGAGAGAGAGAGAGAGAGAGAGAGAGAGAGAGAGAGAGAGAGAGAGAGAGAGAGAGAGAGAGACGCCTGCTAAACTTAGTGTGAATTAAGTCTGAAAGGAGGGGAAGGAGCAGATAAGGAAGGGAGGGAGGGAGGGAGGGAGGGAGGGAGGGAGGGAGGGAAGGGAATGGGAAGGACAGGGGAAAGAAGGAAGGAAGGAAGAAGATGAAGGAAGAAGATGAAGGAAGAAGATAAAGGAAGGAAGGTCGGGAGGTAGGGAAGAAGGTAGGAAGAGAAGGATGAAGAAAAAGAAACCAAAAATGAAGGAAGGAAGAGGAAGGAGGGAAGAAAAGAAGGAAGAAAGGAAGGAAGAGGAAGGAAGGAAGGAAGAAAAGATGGAAGAAAGGAAGGAAGAGAAAACTGAAGAAATAAATAAACCAGAAATGAAGAAGAGAGAGGAGGAATGGAAGGACAAGGAAGGAAGGGATAAAGGAAGGAAGGAAGGGATAAAGGAGGGAAGGAAGGAAGGGATAAAGGAAGGAAGGAAGGGATAAAGGAAGGAAGGAATGAAGGGATAAGGGAAGGAAGGAAGGAAGGAAGGGATCTACAAAAAAAAAATCATCTGATGGAAAGAAGACAGGTAGGAAAAACAAGACAAAACAAGGAGGCAAACAAGAGAGAGAAAAGAAAGCAAGAAAATAGAAGATAAAAAACAGAGAAAAAAAAAAAGAGAAAAAGAGGGAAACGAATCAGAGGAAAGAAAAACGAAAATACAGAATAAAAAGTGTGAAAGAAATTATAAATACATTTTTTTTTAAGGGATGAAGAAGCAAGAAGCGACCACTCACCTAGAAAAGAAAATATTTGGCTATTATATTTTTTCTTGGGAGAGAGAGAGAGAGAGAGAGAGAGAATTGGAATTTATGATAGGCTACCCTTCATTAGCTTCTTCTAGATGATGATGATGATGATGATGATGGAGGTGGTAGTGGTGATAACGAGGAAAATAGTTATAATAATAATACTAATAATGATGATGATGATAATAATAATAATAATAATAATAATAATAATAATAATAATAATAATAAATAAATTGATGATGATGATGATGACGACGGTAATAATACTAATGATGATGATAATAATAATGATAATAATGATGATCTTAACAATTAGGGAGCTCAACCAATGACAAAAAAGTGTGGTAGGAGCAATAATAAAAAAAAAAAATAACAATGGAAGAGACAGAGCGAAAAAAAGAAAATGGAAA
>NC_137038.1:780000-812500 GCF_032717465.1 Coenobita brevimanus
GAGAGAGAGAGAGAGAGAGAGTAAAGAAGGAAAGAAGAGGGATGGAAGGTAAGAAAGAGGGAATTGACGGAAGGATGAAGACAGAAAGACGGAAGGGAGTAAGGAAAGATAAAGAGGAGGGAAAGATAAGAAACGATTGAAGGAAGGAAGGAAGGAAGGAAAGAAGGAAGGAAGAAAGGAACGAAAGAAGGGAAGGAAAGGAAAAGAAAGTGAAAAAGTGAAGACGATAGTCAAGAAAGGATAATGATAAAAGAATGAATAAAGGAATAACTGCAATAAAGAATGAAAAAAATGAAGGGAGGTAGGAAGAAGGGAGTAATAATAAACCACTAAGGAAAATTAACTAAGGGAGAGGATGGTCCGGCCAGGGAGAGATCATTTTCAGGGAAAGTGTATAAGCAGGGAGAATATGTGGCCAGGGAGAAGTTAGTTCTTACGGCCTGCCCCCCCCCCTCTCGCTCTCTCTCTCTCTCTGTCTTCCTAACCACTTCCTTCACCCTGCAGTCTCACTCTCTCTTTCTCTTTCTCATTTTCTATCAATCCAACTACCTACCTACCTACCTACCTACCTACCTACCTACCTACCTACCTGTCTGTCTATCAGTCTGTCGATTAATTTACCTAATTCTCTCTCTCTCTCTCTCTCTCTCTTACGGTCACTCCACCCTTCTCATCCTCCCTTTCTCCCCCCTCTCTCTCCGCACTCCCTTTCTCCATTCTAACTCTCAAACTCCCTCTCTCTGAACTCCTTCTCCCTCTCTCCCTTACTGCTCATTTCTCCCTTCCTCTCTGCTCCCCATCACTCCTCCTCTCCCTCCTTCTCTCCCTTTTTATGTGCCAGGGAGAAATAGCTGGCAAGGAGACAATTTAGCTGGAGAGGAAATAAACTTAGCAGAATGTGAAGCTAGGGAGATTTTAAACCCCACTTCTCCCTGAGTCTCTCTCTCTCTCTCTCGCATCCTTCCTTTCCTGTACTCGTAGTCTCTTAGTTATTCCTCCCTCCTTCTTCCCCTGCCTTACTCCTTTCCTTCCCTTCCCTCTCTCCCTCTCCCTCTCCCTCTCTCTCGTCCCCAGCCACCCACACATCAGCATGAGAGTGTGATCAAGGGGGCGAGCATCCATGAGTCTATATTATGAACGAAAAAGCTTGGTGAAGGAGTATGATTCTCCTGGGGTTTGTACACTGCTTTTAGCCTCTCAGTGTATGCGTTAAAACCACCACTACCCCACTCTCTTTAACTCTCATATCGTAAAGTTATCTCTCTTTCTCTCTCTCTCTCTCTCTCTCTGGTGATCTTGAGTTTTTCTTTGTAGTATCTTCTTTAATTTCTCTCTCTCTCTTTCTTCCTTTTTCCTTCTCATCCTCTCTTCCAATTCTTCCATCCCTCCTCCTCCTCCTCTGTCCGTCCATGCTTTTCCTCTTCTCTTCCATTCCTTCCCTCCTCTCTTCCATCCTTCCCTCCTCTCTTCCATCCTTCCCTCCTCTCTTCCATCCTTCCCTCCTCTCTTCCATCCTTCCCTCCTCTCTTCCATTCCTTCCCACCCTCTCTTATAATTCTTTTATGCCTTCCTTCCTTGTCCTTCCCCTCTCCCCACCTCTCTCTAATTCCTCTCTCTCTCACACACATTTCCTTCCTCTATTTCTTCCACTTTCTCACTTTTCCGACTATCCTCCTCCTCGCTTTCTCCTTCACATTTCTTTTCGCATTCTCTCTCTCTCTCTCTCTCTCTCTCTCTCTCTCGTAAGTACCATTGTACAGTTGCCAGCTAGCAATAACGTACCTGAAAAAAATGCAGTCAGAGCAGGTACAACATCATCATCATCATCATCATCATCATCATCATCATCATCATCATCATCATCATTATCATTTTTAGTTTTTTTTTTTCCAACATCCAGAGTATCATAATAAGCTGGGAGAAACATAAAAATAATAATAATAATAATAATAATAATAATAATAATAATAATAATGGTCACTGTTCTGAATGGAGGAAATTATAGTTTTCAATTTCATAAAGGTAAAAAAGTAAGTCCAGAGAGAGAGAGAGAGAGAGAGAGAGAGAGATGCGGAAGAAAAAGCGGGGAAGAGATTGTGAAAGAGAAAATAAAAGAGAGAGAAGGAAGTGGAATAGAAAATGAAAGTAAAGGGGAGAGTGTGTGTGTGTGTGTGTGTGTGTGTGTGTGTGTGAGAGAGAGAGAGAGAGAGAGATAAGAGAAATATGTGAGAAAATGTACGAAAGTGTGAAAGATAAAACGTCTCCCTAAAAAAAAAAAAAGAGTGAGTGAGGACAAATGAAAGCGAGAACCGAAAACCCAGGCCCTGTCTCTCTCTCTCAAAAAAAAACAGAAAGTGAGAAAGTGAGAAAATATTGAAAGAAAGTGAGCGAAAAGGGGAAACCAGAGATAAATGTCAGGATGTGAGAAAATTAATGAAAAAAAATGAAAAAAGCCAAAAGTGATAATTTTTTCATATTATTTTTTGATTTTCCTTAAGCCAAATTTTGAGAGTGGCTTTGCTGTGGGTGGGGGCTTTTTTTTTGGGGGGGGGCTTTGCTGGGGGGGGAAGGGGTGGCTTTTTGAGGGTGGTGGTGAATGGGGTGGCGTAGGCAAAGGGATGGAGAATGGAAGTAGAGAAGTAAAATTAGAAGAGGGGAAAGGAGGGGAGGGAGGGGGAGGGGAAGCGTGGGGAGAGAGAGGTGGGGGAAGGGAGAGGAGAGAGAAGGGAATGGAAGAAGAAGGAGATAAGGGAGGAAGGACAGGGAGAGGCAGAAGTAAAGGAAGAGGAAGAGGGAGAAAGAGGGAGGAAGAAGAGAGAAAAGAGAAACATTCGTAAGGAAGTGGAAGGGAAGACAGAAAGGGGGAACTAGAGTGGGGGGAAGAAATGGATGGGGGAAGAAAGGGAGGGGAAGAAAGGGAGCGGGAAGAAAGGGAGCGGGAGAAGAGGGAGGGGGAGAAGAGGGAGGGGGAGAAAGGGGGGAGGGATTCAGGGGGAGCCGTGTATATCCAGTGGCCCCCTAGGGATGGCTCACGTGTCCCTTCCCCCCCTTTTTCCCCTTCCCCTCCCCCTCTCCCTCCCCTCCCCTCCCCCTCCCCCTCCCCCTCAGATGGACCGCAGTTCCCAGGGGGGCGCTGTGCCCGGCTAGATAACATACCCCCCTCCCCCCACCAACTTCCTTCCTTTCTTCCTCCTTCCATTCTTTCCTTCCTTTGGTCTTCCTTCCTTTATTTCCTTCAGTCTACGAGCATTTTCTTTGTCGTTACTTCTTTCCTTCCTTCCTTCCTTCCTTTCTCTCTTCCTTCCTTTCTTCCTCCGTCCTTCCTTTCATCCTTCTTTCCCTCCCTCCTTCCTTCCTTCCGTCCTTCATTCCTTCCTCCTTCCTTCATTTCGTCTTTCTCTGCTTTCTATTCTCAAATTTTTTCCCTTTATTTCCTTCCTTCCTTCCTTCCTTCCTTCTTTCCCTCCCTCCTTCTTTCCTTCCTTCCTTCTTTCCCTCCCTCCTTCCTTCCTTCCTTTCTTCCTTCTTTTCTTCCTCCTCCCAGTAACTTCTATTGCCTCTCCTTCATCCTTCCTTCCGCCACTTTTTTTTTTTACTTTCTTTCCTGTGTTCCTCCTATTTTTCTATGTTTTTTTCTTCCTACAACTGAGAGTGAGAGAGTGAGCAAGAAGAGGTTGTGAAAGTGAGCGAGTGAGCAAGGAGGCTGTGAAAGTGAGCGAGTGAGCACGGAGGCTGTGAAAGTGAGCGAGTGAGCACGGAGGCTGTGAAAGTGAGCGAGTGAGCACGGAGGCTGTGAAAGTGAGCGAGTGAGCACGGAGGCTGTGAAAGTGAGCGAGTGAGCACGGAGGCTGTGAAAGTGAGCGAGTGAGCAAGGAGATTGTGAAAGTGAGCGAGTGAGCACGGAGGCTGTGAAAGTGAGCGAGTGAGCAAGGAGGCTGTGAAAGTGAGCGAGTAAGCACGGAGGCTGTGAAAGTGAGTGAGCGAGGGAGGAAGAAGACTAAAAGTGAGCGAGCGGCAAAAAGGAAGTTGTGAAAGTGAGCGAGGGAGAAAGAGGGGGTATGAGAGTGAGCGATTAAAAAAAAAAAATAAGCGAGTGACTAAAAAATCAAGGATAAAGAACTGAGTGAATAATTAAAGAGAGTGAATGATAATGGTGAATAAATAAAGAAAGTGAGAGAGTGAGAAAGGTGATTATTCAAAGCGAATAGGAATATCAGCAAGTGAGAAAGAATTAAAGCAAGTGAGATAGTAAGAGAGTCAGAACCAGCAAGATGGCGTAAATTAAAGTCAAAGGAGATAGTAAGCAAGCCTTCCAGTGAGTTAGTCCAGCACGTGAGGGAGTGAGATAGTGAGAGAGGGAGTAATTAAAACTAGCTCAACCGCCACCACTGCCAGCCTTACCGCCAACTTTACAACACCGTAATAAAAAGTGACGCATCCGTTTGAAGACAGTAAAGATAGCTCACTTTCTCTCTTTTCTCCCTCTACCCTCTCCTAATAAAGTGAGGTATCATCAATCTAGGCGCAATAAAGCAAGCTCACTCGCTCTCTACTACTGCTACACACAATCTCTCTCTCTCTCTCTCACTCTAAGCACCGGGCAGCCAGTAGACAAAAAACACCCTTGCTTTCTTTCTCGCTTTCTTTCTCCTCGCTCTAATCCTGCAGTGGACGTTGAAAGAGAGTGGCCCACTTTTCTGCCTAATCTTTTCTCTATCTCTATTTGCCAGGAATCACATTAAAGAGAGTAGAGCTAGCTTATTCTCTCAGTCCCCCGTGTGTGTGTGTGTGTGTGTGTGTGTGTGTGTGTGTGTGTGTGTGTGTGTGTGTGTGTGTGTGTGTGATTCACTTTTTTATCTCAGTCTTCTCCTCCTCCTCCTTTTTCCCCTCCTCTTCCTCTTCCTCCTCCTCCTCCTCTTTTTTCCTGTCTTTTCTGCCTACCTGTCTGTCCCTGTCTGTCTGTATTTACGAATGCATCTCTCTCTCTCTCTCTCTCTCTCTCTTTTAATGGTCAATATTGCAGGGTAGAAGAGGGTCGTTTCAATCTTAATTAGTCTGTGTGTGTGTGTGTGTGTGTGTGTGTGTGTGTGTGTGTGTGTGTGAGAGAGAGAGAGAGAGAGAGAGAGAGAGAGAGAGAGAGAGAGAGAGAGAGAGAGAGAGAGAGAGAGAGAGAGAGAGAGAGAGAGAGAGATCCCTCCTACAAGACACCAGCTGGGATGTAACAAGTCCAGATCTGAGATATTGATGAACACTAGATTAAAACACACACACACACTCACACACACACACTCCCTTCCTTCCTTCGTACCTTCCTCTTTTTCTTTCTTCCTTCCATCTCTCCTTCCTTCCTTCCTTCCTTCATTCACTTACATCATCCCAGCCTGTCACACACACACACACACACACACACACACACATTTCCAGCATTTATGAAACTTTATCATCTTTTACGACCACAGCTCCCAGCCAAGTTTCAAAAAAGTTTTCGAAATTCGGGTGTTCTGAAATACGAAGATTTGGGCCGAATTTTTGATGAGTGGATTATTTATATTTATTTATTTATTTATTTTTTTGTCATTTATCATCGTAATAATCACTTTTTTTCTGCTTCTGTTTTTTCTTGTTCTTTGTTTATCTTCATATCATTATCATCATCATCATTATTATTATTACTATTATTATTATTATTATCATTTTCATTATTATTATTATTATTTCTGTGTTTCTGTTTCCTCCCCCATACTACCTCCTCCCTCCCTCCCTCTCATCCTTCCCTCCATCTCTTTCCCCCTCTCTCTCTCTCTCTCTCTCTCTCTCTCTCTCCACTTTTCCTCCCAGATCGTCCTTAACGTCAATAGAGGTCCGGTTAAACACATTGGCCCGGACACCTTGGCAAATATATGGCTTTCCTTATGACCCCAATATCCGGATTCCACGCCGAGGAAGGGGTGAGGAAGGGAGGGAGGGAGAAAGAGGAGAGGTCTGGGAGGGAGGGAAGGAGGAGGAAGGGAGAAAGGAGGAGTGGGAGAATGGATGGCAAAGGGTTGAGGGAGGAGGGAAGGAGTAGAGAGGGGTAGAGATGGAAAATGAGAGAGAGAGAGAGAGAGAGAGAGAGAGAGAGAGAGAGAGAGAGAGGAGGACCGAATTAAGTGGAGGAGAAGGTAGGGATAGATAAAAAATAAAGGGAGGAAGAGATAAAAGGAAAATAAATCTAGAAGGGAAGACGAAGCAAGGAAGGGAGATAAGGGAAGAAGGGAGAGAGTAAGGGAGGAAAGAATATAAGGAAGAAATAATGAAAGGAGGAACTAAGAAAATGAAGGAAATAAGAGGGAAAGAAACAAAGAAAAAGAACTGAGAGGACAGGAAGAAGAGCAGAATTGAGGAAAGAGGAAGGAAATAGAGGAAGGGAAGAAAATGCAGAAAAAAGCACAAGTAGGTAAAAGGGAAGAAAGGAAGAAAAGTGGAGGTAAAGTAGGAAGAAAAGAGGAGGAAAAGTAGGAAGAAAAGAAGGGAAAAAGGAAGAAGGGGGAGAAAAGGAAGAGGAGAAAATGGTAGCATGGGGGGAAAAGGAACAACAAGAGGGGGGAGAGGAAGAAGAGAGAGGGAAGAGGAAGAAAAGAGAGGAAAGAGGGGAAAAAGGGAGAAGAAAAGAGGGGGGAAAAGAATGCTCCCTTTAATCTAATTCTGGAAGCTGTATTTTTCCGTAGGGGTCACCAAAGGGTACACCTGTTCCTTCCCTTTCTCTCCCTATTAGTCTCTCTCTCTCTCTCTCTCTCTCTCTCTCTCTACTTATAAAGAAACCACGACTTGAGAACCCAAATCGAAAAAAATAAATAAAAATATTGAAAGATTAATTGCCTTTGGACGGTAAATACGTGGGTTTGTACTCGTAAAATGCAAATGGAGTGGGGAGAGAGGGAGTGGGGAGAGAGGGGGTGGGGAGACAGAGAGTTGGGAGATAAGGGGTGGGGAGAGGAGTGGGGTAAGTGGGGGACAATAGGGTAATTAGGAAAGATATTATGTGTGTGTGTGTTATGTCGACTTGCTGGGGGGCTGGGGAGAAAAAGGGGAGATAACGAGAGAGAGAGAGAGAGAGAGAGAGAGAGAGAGAGAGAGAGAGAGAGAGAGAGAGAGAGAGAGAGAGAGAGAGAGAGAGAGAGAGAGAAATCTGAACATAGAACACTGCCTCCTGGTCTATAGGTGGGTGCAAATATCCACTAAGTGTAGCTTGAGAGAAATACATGGTAGGTGGGTGTAGGTGGAAGGTGTAATTTAAATAACATGTGGGTGTAGATGGGTGTAGGTGGGAATTATGAGGTGTATCTGGGTGTAGGTGTGGATTCCAGTCCTTACGTTCCTTATCCCCGTTTCTTTCTCCTCACGTTCCCTACCCCCATCCCTCTCTCCTCACGTTCCCTATTCCAATCCCTCTCTCCTAACGTTCCCTATCCCCGTCCTTACGTTCCATCTTTGACTGCCACTGCGGTTGTCATAAAGTGAAATTTAATAGTGTACTACGATGCCATTTGACTCTGCTTTTCTCTACCCCTATTAATTCCCAGACCAGCCTCAAGTCGTGTTTATGTCTCTCTCTCCCTCTCTCTCTCTCTCTCTCTCTCTCTCTCTCTCTCTCTCTCTCTCTCTCTCTCTTTCACTTCTTTGGTCTTTAATTGTCGAGTTAGATGGGGTATTTCTGTCTGATTTTGGAGGTGAGGTCTTTTGCTTTGAGGTCTTTTGCTTCGAGGTCTTTTGCTTCGAGGTCTTTTGCTTTGGGGTCTGGGAGTGTTTCTTTTAATAATTGATTTTCACAACAATCCGAATTGGTGTTTATGTCCGTCTGGTTTTTCTGGGTGTGTGTTCCCCTCCTTGTCCTGCTTCTTGTTCTCCTTTGTGTGTGTGTGTGTGTGTACAGATAGACAGATAGATAGATAAAGTCTTTCTTGATTCACTGGCTGACTCTGTTCAGTGGTTGATTCTCTGCTTCGTCCAACTCCCTGCCTGTTTAAGTCTCCAAGTCTTTAGCCTCTGAGTCTCCCCTGAAGAATAATCCCACGCAAGAAGATTCACCTCCATGCCCCACTCCAACTCTCCTCCCTGCTCACCTGGGCGCTAAGTGCTATTTCCTTCCACCTTTCCATCCGCCTCTACTTATTTCGCTATCTCGTATGCAAAGCGGGGAACGGAGAAATTTATTTGGTGTGTGTGTGTGTGTGTGTGTGTTTTTTTTCCCTATGACGAAATCGGCTAAGCGTGTTTTTCCTGAGTTATAAATTATTGAATATTATGCTTGAAGCCGCTAAACAATTATGGAAATGATTTTATAGTAGGGAAAGGTGATGTTTTTTTCGTTTGTATAATGTATAATGCCATGTCAACGTGCGTTTACCTGCCTACCGTTTATCTGCCTACCTCTCTACCTACCTGCCTACTTATCCACCTGCCTGCCCCACTGTTTACCTGCCTACATGCCTACCTATCTACCTGCCTACCTGTCACTGTATTTCTTTTATTTCTGCCACTCAGTTAAAATGATTCTACAGTACCTACCTGTCTACTTACCTAACGTACCTACCTATCAGCCAACATTTCCCTACCTACCTACCTACCTACCTGTATGCTCTAGTTACCTATCCATCTACCTTCATGGTGCGTACCTGATTACATGACTCTCTCTCTCTCTCTTTCTCTCTCTCTCTCTCTCTCTCTCTCTGCCATTTCACTGCGCCGCTCAAAACACTAACTCAATCGCCTTACTTGAATTTTTATATGTTGCGCTGCAGGCAAATATGAGTGAGTTGTTGCCTTTGTGAGAGAGAGGGAAGTGGGGACTGACTCTCTCTCTCTCTCTCTCTCTCTCTCTCTCTCTCTCTCTCACACACACACACACAAACACACACAGCCTCTGCTAAACTTCCATCTACCTAATAGAAGGCCTCTGTCTGTCTGTCTGTCTGTCTCCCTCTCTCTCTCTCTCTCTCTCACACACACACACACACACACACACACACACACACACACACACCTATTAATCCTCGTCACGTTCTCGTCTTTAGCCGCTTGGGAGGGGAGGAAAAAACACCAAAAAAAACACACACATGGAAAATTACAAAAAAAAAACAAAAAAAAAAACAGGGTGGACAAAAAACGACTAAAACAGAGGTGAAAAAAAATCGTAAGTTTGTTTGGTTTGAAGCGAGGCGAAGACGGGGATTTTTTTTTTCTTTTTCTCGTTTTTTTTTTTTTTTTTTTGGGGGGGGGGCAAAAAAAAATAATTAGAGTCGTGAGTGAATTTAGGGATGGACTTAAATGGTTTGGGAGAGAGAGAGAGAGAGAGAGAGAGAGAGAGAGAGAGAGAGAGAGAGAGAAATATCAACCTCACATCAACGAAAAAAAACATCAATGAAGCCTCTTAATCACCCATAGCAAAAAAAAATCAGGGAAAAAAACGAAAAAAAACAAAAAACGAAGAATAGCTCAAAAAAAATCCTAAGTTTGTTTTGGCCTCTAACAAGCCTAAGATTTTTTTTCTCAACGCTAAAAAAAAAAAAAAAAAGAGAGGAGAAAAAGAAATGTCGTGAGTGAACTTTTGGATTAACTGTGATGATGAGGGGAGGGGAGGGGAGGGGAGAAGGGGGAGGGAGGGGAGAAGGGGGAGAAAGAAAAAGGGGAAGGAGGAGCAAGGAGGGTGAAAAAAGGGGGAATGTGACAGGAAGGAAGGAAGGAAGGAAGGAAAAGGATAAGGAAGGAAGGGGAAGAAGGGGAGATGGGAAGAGAGGAGAGGGAACGGGAGGAGAAGAGAGAAGGAGAGGAAAGACAGGGGATGGAGAAATGGTAAAGGTGAAGGGGGAAGAGAGAGGGAGGGAGACATGGAGGGGAAGGAAGAATGGATGGAAGACAGAGAGAGAGAGAGAGAGAGAGAGAGAGAGAGAGAGAGAAAAGTGATTGTCCTTCTTTGATCTTACAATTCTTTTTTTTCTTCTCTATCTTTTCAACCTCTCCCTTTCTCTCTCTCTCTCTCTCTCTCTCTCTAATTATCCTCCCCACAGTCATTCTCCTCCTCCCCTACTTTCCTGCTCATTTTTTCCCCATTCCGGACTTTTTCCCCCGCCCCTTCTTTCCCCAGGGCATCGTTAGGGAAGAAATTGCTTGCTTCATTAGTGGTGGGGAAAAATAATAATAATAAGTGGAATAATTAAATAAGGAAAAGGGATGATGATGATGATGATGATGATGATGGTGAGGTTGATGATGGTGATGGTGATATGAAAATACAGATGGTAGATGATGATGATGATGACGATGATAATGATAGATGCTTGATGATGATGATGATGATGATGATGATGATGATGATAACTTACAGCATCACAAAAATCATGATACTTCGAAAAACCAATGGAATAAATTTAACTTTAATTCCTCATACGACAAGAGCTTCACCTGGGCGAGCAAGATCATTTAACGACAGGTAAAATACAATACCTTACTGATTAATTATCTGGCTAAACGTAAATCAAACCTGCTTCTTAATCCAGGTGTTTAAGACGTGAAAAGATTCCTGTTTTTCTTCTCACTACCTCCAATTAATTCTCAATAACTTGGTCTAAGAAAAGGGGTAAGAAAAAAGGAAGATGAAATGAAGATTGCTATATAATTGTTAAAATGTGGGTAAGATTGCAACAGAAAGGGAGAATGAAAAGTCTGTGTGTGTGTGTGTGTGTGTGTGTGTGTGTGTGTGTGTGTGTGTGTGTGTGTGTGTGTGTGTGTGTGTGTGTGTGTGTGTGTGTGTGTGTGTGTGTGTGTGTGTGTGTGTGTGTGTGTGTGTGTGTGTGTGTGTGTGTGTGTGTGTGTGTGTGTGTGTGTGTGTGTGTGTGTGTGTGTCCATTGCACATTCTTAAGATGGTGAGATAACAATTTCAAGCCTATACTCCTTTTAATCTAACTTGGCCCAGATTTTCGTCCTTTAGCAGATGATTTCACGTCACTCAGTAGAAGAAAAAGACAATACTACGGCTCCATCCTTTCCATAGCACTTCTTCGTGACTAGCACCATATTCTAGCGTTAATCTCCTCTTAAACGGCATTTAAGATGAACAGATCAAGTCAAAGTGAGGGGCGTAAAGAAATCCACATGCATCATCTCCAGTCCTAAAACTCTCCCTTAAATAAGTCACAGGGAAGAAGACTAAAATAAATCGTCTCCTCCTCCGCTTCATGGAGAAAAACTTGCCCTAGAACAAAACTTCCCATTTTTTCAGGTGACAAAATTCAATATATATATTTTTTTAAATGGCCAATACCACAGGCGTTTTCAATAGTCAGGGATATTTTTTTGTTTTTGTTTTCTTCTGGTCACTTCTTTTCCTTTTCGTTTTTGTGTTTGCCTTGTTTTATTTCTTGTTTTGTTTGTTTTCTTGCCCTGGGCTGGTCAGGAAATGTGAGGATGAATCTTTTCCGGGGTGACCTTTTGAGAGAGAGAGAGAGAGAGAGAGAGAGAGAGAGAGAGAGAGAGAGAGAGAGAGAGAGAGAGAGAGAGAGAGAGGCGGTGAATGTAAACACCCCTGACCCTCCAAACTGTTCTTGATTGAGGTGATTGGCTGCTTTTGTGTGTGTGTGTGTGTGTGTGTGTGTGTGTGTGTGTGTGTGAGAGAGAGAGAGAGAGAGAGAGAGAGAGAGAGAGAGAGAGAGAGAGAGAGATTATAATAAAAGAGAATTACATGAACTAATGAGGGAATAATGAGACTACGAGTATTGCAAATCCCAAAATTTTGAAAAATATTTGTGAATCTCAAAAAAAAAAAAAAAAAAAGTCGCCTGGAGGTACATGAAAATTTTTGATCGATGTCCCTTGGTCGTCATACCATTCGGGGTAAAACTTTTTCCAGGCGTAAGGTCCTGTGGCTAGGATGACGGATACGAGGATTTTTTAGGGATAGATGATCAGCCTACTCTCTCTCTCTCTCTCTCTCTCTCTCTCTCTCTCATGTTTATGCCCAATTCTCCCTCAGTTTTCTCTCATCCTCTCCTTTTTATCTTTCTCCCTCCCGTACTCATGTTTATCTCCCTCCCCACCTCTCTCTCTCTCTCTCTCTCTCTCTCTCTCTCTCTCTCTCTCTCTCTCTCTCTCTCCCTTTTAACCTCCCTTCATTCCTTGCTTAATCTGTTTTTCCCCTTTGACTTTATTCTGTTCCTCCCTACCTCCCTCCTTCCTTCCTCCCTTCTCCCTTACTTCTTTCCTCCCCAATCTTTTATCTTCCTTCCTTCCTTTCTTCCCCTTCATGATCTCCCTCCTCCACTCCTTTTCCTCCCTCCCTCCCTTCCTCTTTTACCTCCCCCTCCCTCCGTACCTACCCCCTTCATCTCCAAACGCCATCTCCCTTTTACGCTCACCCAACTCCCCTTTCCCTCCCTTTTTTTTTTTTCACCCCTCCCTCCTTTCCTCCCTCCCTCCCTTCCTTCATTTTACGGATCTGTCCCTCTTTTCCTTCCTCCATCCATTCCTCATCCCTTCCCTTCCCTTCCCTCTCCCTACTCTCCCTTCCTCTCTCCTCTCCCTCCCTCTCTCCCTCCCTCCCTTTTTATCAGCATGCCTCTCCCTGCTCTTGTATCTGGATTGCACCATTTCGCGTTTGTTGTGCTATAACTGAGTGTGTGTGTGTGTGTGTGTGTGTGTGTGTGTGTGTGTGTGTGTGTGTGTGTGTGTGTGTGTGTGTGTGTGTAGCTCCTCCCCTCACACACACACACACACACACACACACACACACACACAGCTTCCTAGCACTTCTTCCTGAGCGATTTATTTTGCATACCTTAACATTTTCCTGTACATTATTCTCATCAAATTTACACCATCATATAAAAGGATACCAAGAGGAAACAAGCTAAATCACTACGAAAGAGGCGTTACGGAACCTCCCTATGAGTACGAAGTCTGGTCCTCATTAATTACCGCAATTAGGGCTATAACGAGGCAATTAAGGGCCATTACTGAGTACTCCTGGCGCCTCTCAGTATTTACCTCAAGTAATTAGGAGGTTCCCATTTTCTGTAACAAGTACTTTCGTTAACCACACACTAAAGAAAAAAGTTTTAATTTAGTTACTAAGGTGTTAATTTGAACAGGTGTATTAAACAAAGGTTCCAGGTGGTGTAGTGGATAGCATGCCCCTGTCCTAGTCGCGGCCCGGCATGTGCTATCCATCTATCCATCAATCTATCAGTCTATTTATTTATCCATCTATCTATCCATCCATGTCTATCTATTTGTCTATATGGGAGGGATGAAGGCTACCATCTGATGCTTTTATAACACGTCAAGTGAAGTGGTTATGAAAAAGGCTAGGCAGTCTCAGTACGCGCACGGAAAATTCTGACAATCCAATTTCAAGAACAAACCGGCAAAGGCAGCTGCTGAGTATATGTAAGCAGCAGCCACCTTTGACACCAAATTGAGTATAGAGACAATGAACGGGACAAAGAAAGTGTATGATAAGGGTTACTCTTCTACATCTGAGGCTTGGTGCAAAATAGGTAAAAAATTCAATGTAGAGAAAATAAAGGGAGGGAGGGAAGGAGGGAGGCAAAGAAGAAAAAAACTAAGAGATAGAATTTACCGTGTGTGTGTGTGTGTGTGTGTGTGTGTGTGTGTGTGTGTGTGTGTGTGTACAAAAAAATACACCATCCCTTTGATTTAGAAATACTTCAGCTCGAGTCTCTCTCCTTCAACATTTCCCATTATAAAAAATAAGTTGCAATGAATAATGTGCAACGGACCTGTGCAATAATTTCTGCATACTGGACATTGCATCCACGTTGCGGCTTGCTTGCTTACAAATTCAATGATATTTTTCCTTTCTCACTTTCTCACATTTTCTCTCTCTTTCCCTCCCTCTCTCTCTCTCTCTCTGTTTTATTTATCTTTTGCCTTGTCTTTTTCTTAGTATGCTGTGTGTGTATGAGAGAGAGAGAGAGAGAGAGAGAGAGAGAGAGAGAGAGAGAGAGAGAGAGAGAGAGAGAGAGAGAGAGAGAGAGAGAGAGAGAGAACTGCACACATCAAGTAAAATACACATAAATTCACGTACACAAAAAAAGCATAGGAAAAAAAGACACACACACACACACACACACACACACACACACACACACACACACACACACACCTCCAGCCAGCGCTTGCGAAAATTAAGGGAAGAGGAAATGCCGACCGCTAATGTCCAGGAAAAGTTGGTGTCCGCAGGAGGAGGAGGAGGAGGAGGAGGAGGAGGGTAAAGTCTTCCTCTCTCTCTCTCTCTCTCTCTCTCTCTCATAATATTCAAGCGACTTTTCTTGCTCTCCTCTTTGCCAGTAGTATCCTCATGAACATGCGAAGCTCCTTAACACCTTTTCCTTAACGATTTATTTTGCATATTATACCCTTCTCTTTTCACTACGATGGAGTTAAAAAAAAAAAAAAAAAAGGATTTATGGTAATGGATGACTTTAATGAGGGCTATATCAACTCTCTCTCTCTCTCTCTCTCTCTCTCTCTCTCTCTCTCACACACACACACACACACACACACACACACACACACACACACACACACACGACTGATATATACATGAAAGCATACATACACAACATCCCCTTCTGTAGTTCTAATCCTTAACCTGGAAATTAGAGGTGGATTATCCTACTAAATAATACACACACACACACACACACACACACACACACACACACACACACAGTATCCCGACCAAATGTTCACCCACACAATTATTTATATTTCACTGACATACACACACACACACACACACACACACACACACACACACACAGCCTTTCCCACCTCCTCCCCCATACACCCCAACAACAACAAGCTTCCCCTCCCCTCCCTTCCCCTCCTTCCCCCTCTCCCCTCCCCTCCCCTCATCCCCACACCATTAATTACTGTTTACAAACTTTTTATCATGAGTAAATGAATATGTCAGACTGACTAACTAAAGGTGATCTAGCAATTCCCACACTACACAGGTAACCCCATCCTACCTTGATTAGTGAAGGTCAATTGTTCCTTTACAGTCTATATTTACAAGGGTCGGGCTTAACTACTGCTACTACTACTACTACTACTACTACTATTACTACTACTACTACTACTTTCTCTACCTATACTAGTACTACTACTACTACTATTACTACTAACAATAATTCTTTCCTTTCCATTCTTGTCTTCCTTAATTTCCCCCTTCCCTTCCTGCCTTCCTCCTCCTCCTCCTCCTCCTCCTCCTCCCCTTCCTTCCTTCCCCTTCCTTAAACTTCCCTCCCATTCCTTCCTTCCCCTTCCTTAAACTTCCCTCCCATTCCTTCCTCCCACCCTTCTCTCATTTAATCCCTGCATCCCTGCCTTTCCCCCATTTCTCATCTCTCCATGCCTACCTCTCTCTCATTCCTCCCTTCATTTCCCCTCCAACCCTACTTCCCTGCTTTCGCTTCCCTCACCTCATTTCTCTCTTTCCCATTCCTTCCTTCATCTCTCTTTTATCTCTACTTCCCCTCCCCTCATCTCCCCTCCATCCCTACCTTCCTCCTTCCACTTTCCTTCCCTCCATACCTCCCTCTTTCCACTTTCCTTCCCTCCATACCTCCCTCCCTCCATTTCCCTTCCTTCCATACCTCCCTCCTTCCCTCCATTACCCTTCCTTCCATACCTCCCTCCCTACAATTCCCTTCCCTCAATACCTCCCTCCTTCTCCCCTCACCTCCCCTCTCCCCACTTTGTGGCATAACCCAAACCACAATTATTTCTTTCAATAATTCATCGTTTAATTTGCCACGTCTGTTTAATAAATGGAAAATGAGGGGAAAAATAACGTTGGCTGAGAGAAGCTGGATGTGAGGGGAAAGATGAGGGGAGAGGGAAGGGGAGGGGAGAGAGGGAATGGAATTAGAGAGGAGAGGTGGAAAGGGTGAGGGAAGGGGAGAGGAGAAAGGGAAGGGATGAAGGGAGGAAAGTGAGGGGAGGGGAGAGAGGAGAAGTGAGGGAAGGGGAGAGGGGTGAGGGGAGAGGATGAGGGTGAGGGGAGAGGATGAGGGTGAGGGGAAAGGATGAGGGTTAGTGGTTAGGGGAGAGGGGAGGGGGAGAGGATGAGGGTGAGGGGAGAGGGGTGGGGGAGAGGATGAGGGTGAGGGGAGAGGGGTGAGGGGAGTGTGTTAAAGGGGAGAAGTTAGCCCACTCTCACAACAGCCTCCCTCCCTCAATCACACCCTAGCAACTCTTCTGTCTACCTCACCCTTACTTATAAAACAATATACTTAAATGATCACATACTTACACGCTTAAATTATTACACACTTAGATTATCACACACACTTACATTATTACATACTTACACGCACTTAAATCATCACACACACCTACTTACACACTTCCATAACCACGTACTTACACACTTAACTTCATAGTTAAACACTCAAATTCCTTCATTATTACACGTCCACATCTTTTCAAAATCACCCCTTCACTACGACGACGCATTTACTCTCGCTACCTACCTACTTACCTACCCACCTATTTACTTACCTGCCTACCTACCTACATACATACATAGCTACATTCATCTGTCCACACACACACACAGGCCTACATTCACCTCTATTAAATAACACACACATAAAATTACCCTCCCTACGAATCTCCATACATCTCCATACATTACCCAATTACCCAATTACCCCATTCGTTACCCAGGCCACGAAAGGGTAACTCATTTCCCGAGCACATAATTACCGTAGGGAAAAAATACCGGGAGTCTGGGGGAAAAGGGGAAAATACTGCTACATAAATTTCCCCACATTTTAGAATATAATTTTCCTTACCGAGCAGTGCATAGTTTTTTTTTTATTTTTTTTTATTTTTTTTTTTGGGGTAAGACTCCACGTGATTAATGAAACTTTTTTGCATAATTTAATTTCCGTCTATCTAAGTCATCAATTAAGTGTGTGCGCCTCTGAAAAAATAAATGTGGAGTTTTATTTCATTTATCTTGGGGGAGGGGGAGGGGAAGGTGTGTGTGTGTGTGTGTGTGTGTGTGTGTGTGTGTGTGTGTGTGTGTGTGTGTGTGTGTGTGTGTGTGTGTGTGTGTGTGTGTGTGTGTTTTGCTTTAGATTATGATGGCATTTGAGTTAATATTTTCTGATATCAAGGTATTCATAGTGTATAGAAATGATGGGGAGGAGGGTAGGGTAGCGTAGGGTAGGGTAGGGTAGGGTAGGGTAGGGTAGGGTAAGGTTAGGTTGGGTTGGGTTGGGTTGGGTCGGGTTGGGTTGGGTTAGGTTGGGCAGGGCAGGGCAGGGCAGGGCAGAGTTATGCAGATTCAAAGACGGCATTGGGCATTATCTCAACATAACCTACAGGCAACCCTCAACTTTTGACCTATAAGCTTTGCGTATATGAGTCGGTAAGCGAAGGATAGTACGCTATATACGTTCCCGGCAAAATAACACAAGGAATAAATCGTAGCAACAAAAAGGTTAACATTACCTTGACCTGCTTGGCACCTAGGAGCATATCACCTTACCTGAAAAAAGAATAACAATAATAATAATAATGATAATAATAATAATAATAATAATAATAATAATAATAATAATAATGCATGAAATAACAGCAGCAGCAACTACCATCTTCAGCACCCACTGATGATGATGATGATGATGATGATGATGATGATGATGATATACCTCGTCTTCATCATTTTCACCATATAAATATAGGTGGATGGGACACAATATTCCTCCATCTGTCTCCTATTCCTCTTTTTTCCTTCAGTCCTCCATCATCCCTCAACCCCTGCATCTTTCCTCCACCCCTCCATCTTTCCTCCACCCCTCCATCTTTCCTCCACCCCTCCATCTTTCCTCCACCCCTCCATCTTTCCTCCACTCCTCCATCTTCTCTCCATCACACCAACAACATGGCAATAAAAGAGACAAGTACCCTCCCTCTTTCTCTCCCTTTTTCTTCCTTCTTTACTCCCTTTCTCCTCCCCCTCTCCCTCTATCTTCCTCCTCCCTCTCTCCCTCCCTTCCTCCCTCCCTCCCTCTCTGGGGTAAAAAAAGGGGCAGCAGGGAAATAATTACACCATTACAACACCTCACCAAGAATGTGCAATGAAAGCTGGGCCATTTTGTGTTAAGACATCTCTCTCTCTCTCTCCCTCTCTCTCTCTCTCTCTCTCTCTCTCTCTCTCTCTCTCTCTCTCTCTCTCTTCGATTTTTGCAGTTTATTTTCTTAGGTTCTGTTAATAGACCAAATAATTTTACTAACATTATGGTCGAGGTACTTACAATGAAAGTTGTGTGTGTGAAGCCTAGGTAACACTTGTATGTAGGCCTAACTCTCTCTTTCTCTCTCTCTCTCTCCCTATCCCTCACCTCTCATTCTCTCCCCCCACCACTCTCTCCCTCCCTCCCTCCCTCTCCCTCCCTCCTCTCCCCCCTCCCCCTACTCTCACCCTCGCATGCTGTCTGTCCTATTTTAATTAAACGTAATCAACGGGGAGGGGGGGGGAGGAAGAAGGTACGGAGGGGGAGGTAAGAGGGGGAGGAAGGGGAGAAGGATGGATGGTTGGTGAGAAGGGACGGGGAGGAAGGGGAGAAGGATGAATGGTTGGTGAGAGGGAAGGGGGAGGAATAGGGTAAGGGTAGGGGGAATTGGAAGAGGAGGGGGGATTGATTGTGACAGTGGAGGGGAGTGGAGTTGCTGGTGAGAGGGGAGGGGGAAGGCTACATTGAATGGATGAGTGGGGTGGGGGAAATGGTGGGGCTATAGACGTAGGGGAAAGGGGGGGAGGGAGAAGGGGGGAGGGGGTGAAAGGGGGTAATGGATGGATGACGAGGAGCAGGGGAAGAGGGGAAGGGGAAGGGGAAAAGGATGAGGTGGAGAAGGAGGGGAGAGGATGAGGGGGAGGGGAGGAGGGTGACAGGAGAGGGAATGGATGAAGGTTACACAGAAAAAAAAAAAAAGAGGGAGGGGTGAGGTGGCACAAAAAATATGGAGTTGATTGACACACACACACACACACACACACACACACACACACACACACACACACACACACATGCCTACATCCTTTTATCCATCCACATATACATACGTACATACACCAATACATATCCATAAACACATCTACATCCATCCATCCACACACACACACACACACACACACACACACACACACACACACACACAGGATATACCCACTCAGGCGTACTTTTACACACCGGAAATACACCCATTAAAAGTAGTGTTTGCAAAAATATACACAATTTTATTAATACAAAAATACACAGGGGCGTACATACATACACACATACACACATACATATACATAAATAAACACAAACATAAATACACAAAGTCATACAGTATCCTCAGTTATCATCATCATCATCATCATCATCATCATCATCATCATCATCATCGTCTCCCAAAATAAAAAGAAAATGCACAAAAATAAAAGCTTAATATTATATAGAAAGGGAAAAAGGATATATAAAAATTCTCTCTCTCTCTCTCTCTCTCTCTCTCTCTCTCTCTCTCTCTCTCTCTCATACATTCTCGCATTTAAACAGTAACCGATTAGCATACATAGTGAAAGGCGTTCATACATACATACATACATATACACACACATGCCCGTACACGTAATATATATACACACAAGTCAAGAAATAATGAAAAAAAAAAAGACAGGATGAAAAACAGGAAAAAATGAAAAAGGAAGGAATGAAGAGGAGAGGGGAAGGGGCGAGGAGGGAGAGATGAATAAGAGAAGAGGGGGGGAGGGGGGAGAAAAGGCGAGAAAAGAGTAATAGAAGGAAGGGGAGGAAACAAAGGAATATATATGAAGGGAAAAAAGAAGAGAAAAATGGAAAAGTAAAAAAAGAGGAAGAGAAGCAAGAGAAAAATGGAAGATAAAAAAACAGAAAAACAGAAAAATGAGAGAAAAAAAAAAGAAAGAAGAGAAAAAGAAAAAGAAAAAGAGAAAAAAGGAAGAGAGATAAGGAGAAAAAAAAAGAGAAAAATTAAGTAAAAAAATCGAGTCAAAGGAGAGGGGGAAAAATGAAATAAAAAATAAATTCAAAGGGAACGAAAATACTCAGAAAAAATAAAGACAAATTAATACGATAAATGCAAAAAAAAAGGAAAAAAAATAATTACAAGACAAAATGAAAATATAAATTAGAAGGGAAGGAAAATAGAAAAATTAAAGACAGGAATTAATAAGGTAAATGTTAAAAAAATAATAATAATTGTAAGACATGAGTAAAGGAGGAAAAATATATAATTATAAATAAGGTTAAAGAGAAAATATTAAAATCTGGGACATAGAACAGGAAAAAAAAAGTATGAGGTAATAAAATGAAAAAAATACAGAGAATACAAAAATAATTCAATACCAGAATAAAATAGCAAAATCTAATATACGAAAAATAATGAAAAAGGAGAAAATAAGTTACAAACGAAGCATGGAAAATAAAAATGAAGAGAAAAATAATATAAACGACAGAATAAAGAAATAAAAAAAAACAGAAAAGAGAATAAATGAGGTAGAGACAGATATGATAAATTCTGAGGCAAAGCAAGAAATGAATAATAATAAAGATAATTAACACAAATAAACAAGGCAATGAAAATAAATAAAAACATTTATTACTGGCAAATGGAGAAAATTCAGGAGGTAATGGAAATATGCTACGGTAATAAATCCAATTACTGGTAAAGGAATAACTAAAATAATGGAATGAAACTAAATCTAAATATATAATAGATAAAAAAGGGAAAGGTAGATAAAAAAGGGAAAGATAGATGGATGGATAGATAGACAAATAGATAGATATGTAGGTAGGTATGTAAGTATATATAGATATAGATAAGATATATAGATACAGATTGACTAGACAGATGGACAGATAGGTAGCTAGGTAAGTGGGTAGGTAAGTGGGTAGGTAAGTAGGTAGGTAGGTAGGTAGAGAGATAGCGATACAGATAGATCTACAGAATATATATGATACTATACAGAGCAGAAAATTGAGAAAATGAATAAACTGCAAATGAAAAAATTAATAACATAACTAGAAAAAGGCCAAAAAAAAGAAAAGAAAAAAAAAAGCCCCTAAAAGGACAAAAAAATAAATAGCAGAAATTTTGGGACAGAAAAATCAAAAATTAGAACATGAAATAAAAAAAAGAAGCAAACACATGAATAAAAGAGAGAGAGAGAGAGAGAGAGAGAGAGAGAGAGAGAGACTGCAGTATTTAATCTTTTAGGAACCACTCTCAAACAAGACTAACACTTCCTTCCTTCAGTCCCTTGGGAGAGAAGGAGGGAAGGAGGAGGGAGAGAAGGAAGGAAAGAAGGAGGGAAAGAAGGAAGGAATGGGAAGGAAAGAAGGAAGGAATGGGAAGAAAAGAGGGAGGAAAGGAGTGGAAGGAGGAAGGGAAAAGAAGAAGGGAGGGAAAGAGAGAAATGAGGGAGGGACACGGGAGAAAGGGAGGGGGGAGGACCAGAAAGAAAGGGAGTGAGGGAAGGAAGGAGGGAAATTGAGAAAGGGAGAGGGAGAGAGAGAGAGAGAAAGAGAAAGGGAGGGAGAGAGGGTAACTTCACTATCCTTCCCTCTCCTCTATCCTCCTCTCCATTTATCTATCCTCCTTCCCATTTCCCAAACCTTCTTTCTCCATACCACTTTCTCTTAACTCCATCCTCCCCCTCCTCCTCATCCTCCTCCTCTTCCTCCTCCCCCCCACACCTGATACTCCTCCTCTCCCTGTGCATTTTAGTGGTGGGGAGTGAGACCATGCGCCCTCCCCAGGGAGAAGGAAGGAAGGAAGGAAGGAAGGAAGGAAGGAAGGAGGGAGGGAGGGAATGAAGGAGGGAGGGAGGAGGGAAGGAAAGAAGGAAGCAAGAAAGCAAGTAGGCAAGGAAGGAAGGGATGGAAAAGAAGGAAGGAGTAGGGAAGGAAGGAAGGAAGGAAGATAAAGAAAATAAATTATTATTACTATTATTATTATTATTATTATTATTATTATTATTATTATTATACCATTTTCTATTTTTCAGGGGTATATATAGTAAGTGAACCAAGAAATGTTCATGACTGTTTATGTGTGTATATGGATATGTATACCCGTGTGTGTATGTGTATGTATGTAAATGGGGTGTGTATGTTATGTATATGAGGGCCTGTGTGCGTTTTTACCCTGATGAGAGAGAGAGAGAGAGAGAGAGAGAGAGAGACTTGCTTTAGTTCTGAAGTGTTTGCAAGCACGTACTAGTCTTTGTTTGTTTGTTTGTATATTTGTGTTGTTTTTCTTGCATTGAGCAGTTTGCCTTGTATTTGTTGTGGTTGTTTTTGGCGCTGTCATTGCTTATTATTATTATTATTATTATTATTATTACTACTACTACTACTACTACGACTACTCTGTGTGTGTGTGTGTGTGTGTGTGTGGGCGAAGTTTTTGTCATTAATACCTTGTTGTTGTTGTTGTTGTTGATGTTTTTGTTGTTGTTGCTGCTGAGTCGGACGATTTTTTTTTTCTTTGGTAATACAAGCATGGGTGTACTTCATTTTTTTTCTTCCTTCTCTCCATTAATTGTTCATTCTCTCCCTCTCTCCCTCTCTCTCTCTCTCTAACTTCATATGCACTCTTGCCTCTTCCTCCGCTTCTTTCCATATTTTCTTCCTTCCCTCTTTCCTTTTTTCCTCTCTTCCTTCCCTCCCTCCTTCCTTCCTTCCTTCCCACGCTTTCTCGTATTCCTTCTTTACCTTTCTCTTTCCACATGTTCATTTTCATTTTTTAAAATCCTATTCATTGGTCTGCTTCTTCCTTCCTTCCTTCTCTTTCCTACCCTCCCTCCTTCCCTTCATCCCTTCCTTTCTTCCTTCCCTCCTTCCTTCCTTCTACCGTCCCTCCCTCCCACCGTCCCTTCCTTCGGTCCTTCCTTCCTTCCTTCCTTCCTTCTCTTACTCTTCCTCCCTCCCTTCCTTCCTTCTCGGAAATGTAGAGCCAGTCCGACTTTATTAATATACGGCATTACTGTTTATGTGGTGCTGACGGGGAAGGAAGGAAGGAAGGAGGGAAGGAAGGAGGGAAGGAAGGAGGGAAGGAAGGAAAGAGGGAAGGAGGGAGGGAAGGAAGGAAAGAGGGAAGGAGGGAGGGAAGGAAGGAAGGAAGGAAAGAGAGTTTTAATTGGGAGAGGTGGGGGAAGAAATAAAAGGAAAATGAGCAAGCAGGTGAAGGATGAGAGAGAGAGAGAGAGAGAGAGAGAGAGAGAGAGAGAGAGAGAGAGAGAGAGAGAGAGAGAGAGAGATGCCCACTGAAATAAATACGCCTACTTATTACAATGAAATAAGAAGGCTTGGACAATTTAAAGGAGGTGTTTATCAATTTAGTTAAAACAGCAAGGAAGGAAGGAAGGAAGGAAGGATGGACGGAAAAAATGCAAGGGCAGAGATGGGAATTAAGGAGGGTAAGGTAAGGAGAGGAAGGTATGGAAGGGAAGGTGGGAGGGATAGGCGAAGGAAGGGTGGAAAGGGAGGGAGTGAACGGAATCAAGAAGGAAAGAAAGAAAGAAGAAAGAGAAGGAAGGAAGGAAGGAAGGAATACATGAAGGAAGAACCTACCACTCCTTCTCCCCAAAAGACCCCCTGTTTCCCCTACCATGCCCAAATTTCCCCTAAAGAACAATTTTCCCCCCTAAAGAAACCCGTATTTTCTTGTATAATATCTAAATCTGCCTAGAACTTCCTTACTTCCTTACCCCAAAATTTTTCCTATATATTTTCCTAATTTTCCTAAGGCCGTCCAAGTTTTTCCCAAATTTTCTTCTCTATTTTTGAAAGTATTACATTTTCCCTAGTCTTCTTTTTTCCCCAGATCTTTCCCTAGCTTTCCCCAACCCCATAATCTTCCCCCGCAAATCATTCCCCTATTTTCCCCCCAGACCCCTATTTCCTCCCCCACAGATCCTTTCCTGATTTTCCCTCAACTCCCTAATTTTCCCCCAGATCTTTCCCCTATTTTTCCCACACCCCAACAAACTCCATAGACCATTACGAAACATCCGCCTCTATCCTTAGGCTTAGAGGAAGACGTCTTGCTCTCTCTCTCTCTCTCTCTCGCTCCCAATCCCTTCTTGTTTTTCTCCCTCCATACCTCCCTTATTTTTACCAATTTTACCTCCTCACTTCTTCCTATTTCTCTCTCCCTTCCTACTTCCGTCTTTCCCTCCCTCCCCATACCTCACTCCCTACTTCCTTTCCTTCATCCTTCCTTCCTTTCCTCCCTCTTTTATTCCCCTCCATCATTTCTCTCCTCCCTCCCTCCCTTTTACTCCCTGTCATCCTCCCTTCCAATCTTTTCAGCCACCCAAAACAAAGGACTGGTTGAGAGAGAGAGAGAGAGAGAGAGAGAGAGAGAGAGAGAGAGAGAGAGAGAGACCTTAAATCCTTGCAACAAAACGAAAAATTATACCACACTAGTTTTAAAAATTATATATATAACACAAACCAAAATAAAAAAAATTACCCAATAAAAACACTAACTGCAAACCCGTAAATAAGCAAATAAATAAAATAAATAAATAAATAATGAAATGTATATATTGTATACCGTGCTTAATTGGCAACCTTTTTTACACACACGATCTATTTACACACACACACACACATACACACACACACACACACAAACACTCGTACACCTACACAGACATCAGAACACACACACACACACACACACACACACACACACACACACACACACACACACAAACACTCGTACACCTACACAGACATCAGAACACACACACACACACACACACACACACACACACACACACACACACACACTCGTACACCTACACAGACATCAGAACACACACACACACACACACACACACACACACACACACACACACACACACACACACACACACCTGCCCTTCCTGTGTGACCTGAATTGGCCCGGCTCCTATGACCCAAACAGCTGTGGTCAAAAATTTAGTCACGCTTCTCACAGTCGTTTTGGCGTTATTGTTCAACTCGTCAAACTTTTGCACGTAATTTCAGTCAGTTCGTTCCAGTCACTCAGTGGATGGATGGATGGATGGATAGATGGATGGATGGATGGATGGATGGGTGGGAGGATGGATGGATGGATGGATGGATGGATGGATGGATGGGTAAGAGGATGGACGGATGGATGGATGAAAAGACAGGAATTTCGACGGATACAGAGAGATAGAGGGAGAGGCGTATGGAGGGATGAATAGACAGATGGGTTGATAGATGGGTGGTAGATAGATGAATGAATGGATGGATGGATGGATAGACGGATAATTATATAGAGACAGATCGGCTGATGGATAGATGGACTGATACTACGAGGGACGGACGGATGGATGGATATGTAGGTGGGAGGGAGGGTCGATGTATGGATGGATGGATGGATGGATGGATGGGTGGATGGATGGATGGGTGGATGGATGGGTGGCAAGTTAATCTGAGAGTAATGTTTATGTAAATCACTCAATTAACTTGTCAATTATAGTAAATATATTAATTTACTTGGATTCACTCCTTGTTTGTTTTTTTACATTGCTCTCTCTCTCTCTCTCTCTCTCTCTCTCAACTCATTTCTATCCTAGTTCTGTTTCTCCTCTCTTCTCCTTCTTGTCCTCTTTATCTCCATTCTTTTTCTTCCATTTACCTCTTCTCCCATCCTCTCTTCTCTCCCTCTCGTCTCCTTTATTCCTCCAAGCTCCATTTCCCCTTCCCCCCTCTCCCTCCTTCCCTCCCTCCCTTTTCCTTTCATTCCTTCTCCCTTCCCTCCTTATTCTCCCTCCTTCCTTTATCTTATCACGCCTTATCTCCATTTCTCGATCCTTCTGTCACCTCTCACCATTCCCTCCTCTCCCCCCCCTCTCTCTCTCTCGTCTTCCTCCTCTCCCATTCCCTCCCTCCCTCTTTCTCTAACTTACTTTCCTCTCTTTCTAGGTCTTACTTATATTTGATTATCCCTCTTCCTTCCCTCTTCCCTCTTCCTCTCATCACCCCTCTCCCTCCCCTCCCTCCAAGCTCCGTTTTCCCTCTCTCTTTCCCTCCCTGCCTCTCCCTCTCTCTCCCTTCCCTCCCTCCCTCAGGCACCTCCGTTCTCTCTCATGTATCGCCCTGTTGCCTATTTTCACACTGACTCGATACATCCAGAGAAAACGGTACCTCAGCGACTAATTTCAGGGGGGGCTTAGCTAAAACTCCCTGCCTCGATACAAATCCTCTTTTTCGTCACTTTTCTTCTACCTAACCCCTCCTACACCACAGGATCTCTTCAGTAATATCCTTACTACCCTTACAACCCTTCTAACACCTTCTAGTTCCATGCTATTCTTCGATTTTTACTAATTTTCTCGTATTTAACCATCTCATGACCAAAAAAACTTCATTTTCTTCCACTTAATGTTAGACGATTCTGTTAAAATTGAGTCATAGGAGCCTGGGAGGACAAGGATCTTTTATATATATATTTTTCTTGCAAAACCCTGACGATTTGTAGCTCGTGGGATTTTTTCGAAAAGGACGAAGCCTAAACTTCTGAATTCACTTTCTCATTTTTTTCTGTTCTATATGAAATTGGATGATTGCAAGAATGAATTAAAAATGTTATTGTAGTGAAGCGATAACCCCAAATCTCTCTCTCTCTCTCTCTCTCTCTCTCTCTAAGATGGGGAGAAATGAAACTGATAATAAATAGGGATAAAAAATAGGAAGAGAAAGGAGGAAGTAGAAAAAAAAGGGAGACGAAAAAATAGGGAGAAAAATAAAGGAAACGACACACAATGAGAAGGGAGAAGAAAAAGGCAGGGAAGAGGAAGAGGAAAAGGAGAAGGAAGATGGAAAACAACTAGATAGAAGGAAGAGGGAAAGCAACCAGATAGAAGGAAGGAAGGAAGAAGAAAAACCAGTGAGAAGGAAGGATGGAAGAAGGAAGGCAACTAGACATAAGGAAGGAAGGAAGGAAGAAGGAAAACCAGACAGAAGGAAGGAAGAAGGAAAGCAACCAGATAGAAGGAGGGAATGAGGAGAAAAAGAGGAGGAGGAGAATAAGGAAGGGATCAAAAGAAATAAAGAGAGGAATAAGAAGGAAGGAAAATGAGGGAAGGAATGGATAGAAGGAATGAGGGAGAGAAGGAAGGGAAAAAGAATGCAGAAGAAAAAAGAAAAAAATATATTGGATAAAGAAAAAAATCGTAACATCTAGATCGCAACACACAGAACTAAATATAAAGAAAATAAAAACAATGACTACAAAACACTAAAAAAAAAACGAAAACAATACGTCTACAAACACCAAAAAAAAACTACTACAAAAACAAGAAGCAATAAAGAAAATAAAAACACCAGCAAGAAAAAAACAAAAAAAAAAAACAATAGGGCTACAAAAACAACAGAAAAACATATAAATAAATAAAACTCGCGCGAGGGCCACTTTCCGCCGCCGGCCGCGAGATGGCAGCACTAAACAGACCCTCGGTAAACAACAACAACAACAACAATACAATAACAATATAAGCCTACTTTTTTCACTTGTTCTTTGCGTTAATTTTTACTTGAAAGAAAATAGTGGGCAGAGAGAGAGGGGAGGGGAGGGGAGGGGAAGGAAGGGGGAGAGGGAAAGACACTGAAGAGGAAAAAGAGGGGTGAGAGGAAAGGAACGTTGAGAAAAGAGAGAGGAAAAGATGTAGAGAGGAGAGGAGGGAATGTAAAGAGGAGAAAGAGGAGAAGATGTAGAGAGGAGAGAGAGAGAGAGTGAGGAGAGTAAAAGGAAAGGACGTAGAGGGGAGAAAGGGAAGGGGGAGAGGGGAGGAGGCGTAAAGGGAGATGGAGGGGTGAGCATGCGAGTCTTCCATCTTCTTTAAGTTAGCACTCCCCTCTTCCTCCCCCTCTCCCCCTCCCTTCCTCCCCTCTCAACATCTCCCCTCTCCCTCTCCCCTCCCTTCCACCCCTCTCACCATCTCCCCTCTCCCTCTCCCCTTCCTTTCCTGCACCTCTCACCATCTCCCCTCCCCCTTCTCTGTCACCCCTTCCTTCTCCCCCTCTCTTCCTCCCCCCTCACCATCTCCCTTCTCCCATCACTCTCTCCCTCTCCTCTTTCCCCATTCCCTTCCTTCCCCCTTTCTCCCTCACCCTACTTCCTCTGCTCTCCAGCCCCTCTCCCTTCCCTGTACTCCCTCTCTTCCCCCTTTCTTACACGTCTCTCCCTCCTCTCTTCCTCTCCCTCTCACTTCTGCCTCCTCTTTCCCTCCACTCTTCCCCGTCTCATCCTTCCCTCTTTTCACCTCTCTAATCTCTCTCTCTACTGACACACACACACACACACACACACACACACACACACACACACACACACCACACACCCATATATATAATCCACATAAACGCACATGACAAACTCAGCAAAAAAACATACATAGAGAAAGAAAATGTCTGGATACAGGATTTTTATCACTAAACCACTTAAACCTGATCATCTTCCTCCTCCTCGTCCTCCTCCTCGTCGTCGTCGTCCTCCTCCTCCTCTTCCTCTTCTTCCTTCTCCTCCTCCTCCTAGGGGGATCAGGCGCCTCCTATTTTTATCCACAATAGGTAAAATTGGCATAACTTTTGTTCCTAGAATTCCATTAACTTTCCCATTATCCATTAACTACTTAGCGCTACCCAAGGGACCCTACCCTACCCTACCCTACCCTACCCAATCCTACCCTACCCTACCCTACTGTTCCTAATTCTTACCTACCCTACCCTACCCTACTGATCTTGCCTCATTCTACCGTAACCTCTCCTAACCCAGTCTAATCTACCTATCCCAAACCTTACTTTACCCTACTCTGCCTCATTTAACCCTACCCTACCCTACCTTCACCTCTTGTTCTAAATGAGTAATATAAAGTCACATCCAATCCCTTTACTTTGAAAAATAAAGCAAACTGAATACAATAATAAAAACAGCAATAAATGTATAAACGAATAAAATCTGTCATGACAGAGAGAGAGAGAGAGAGAGAGAGAGAGAGAGAGAGAGAGAGCATAAAATTATCCAAAAAAATACCGTCCCCTATTTATTATGCAAATAATGATAATAATAATAATAATAATAATAGTAATAATAGCCCTGTGTTGGCTTAATCTTTTATTTCTGGGTAAGTCTGTCCTGAAAACACTCCATACAGAACACGGAAGCGATAACATTCTTTGCCTTATTGAGGACACTTGCATTTTACGGACACATCTCTATAATCCGGACATGTTTACATTATGGACACCTCTATATCACGGACTCTCTAATATGGACACCTCTATATAACGAACCAGCCTATATTACGGACACACCTATATTACGGACACATATCTCTAATCCGGACAATACTGACATCTCCATATCACAAACGTCTATATTAAGGACACCCCGTATATTACAGACCATGCAATATTGAGGACACCTCTTTATATCGGACAAAGCTAAATTACAGACCCTCAAATTGAAGACCTTCCTATATTACGGACACTTCTATTTTATGGACACCTGTACATAGCGCACCTGTGGACACCTGAATTAAAAAAAAAGGAAGGAAGGAAGGACAGAAGGAAAGGAAGAAGGAAGGAAGGATGGGAGCAGTAGGAAAGACGCGAATAAATGGCAGAAAGTGAAGATGAGATATAATGGGAGAGGGGGAAGATGGAAGAAGAAGAGGAAAATAGGAGAGGAAAGAAGGAAAGATGGAGGGTGAAAAGAAAGAGGAAGAAAAGGGAAAAGGAAGGAAGGAGGAGAGAAGCAAGGATGGGCATAAGATATAATAAGAAAGAAGAGGAGATGAGGAGGGTCTGAAAGGAAAGAAGGAAGTTGGAAAAAGAGAAAGAGGAAAATAATTAGGCCAGAAGGAGGGTTACATCACCTAAAGAGAAAGGGATGAGATGGGGAGGAGGAGGAGGAGGAGGAGGAAGCACCTCCCTCTTTACGAGAGTGGTAAGTTGTATCGCTGAGAGAGAGAGAGAGAGAGAGAGAGAGAGAGAGAGAGAGAGAGGAGGGGGAGGGATTGGGGAGGGGAGAGAAAGGGGACGAGGAGGGGAGGAGAAAGGGGAAGGGGAAGGGAGGGGGAGAGATAGGGGGAGGAGGGGGGAGAGACTTAAGTGGAGGGAAGGAGAGATGAGAGGGAGAGAGGAATACTTAGGAGGAGGGAGGGAGGGAGGGAGGAAGCACTAGAGAAAACGGGCAGCAGTGTGGTATCGCGTGAATGAGAGAGAGAGAGAGAGAGAGAGAGAGAGAGAGAGAGAGAGAGAGAGAGAGAAAGGTAAATAAGGGGAAGGGCACACGATAGGAGAGGGCAGAGATGGGCTTTAGGAGGGGGAAGGAGGGGTGAGGGAGGGGAGAAAGGGAGCAAGGGAGGGGAGAGGGAGGAGGGGAAAAGGGGAGAGATGGGTGAAAGGAAACGGGTATATGGAGGGGTGGGGGTGGACAAAAAGGGGAGGGGGAGGGGCAAGAGGGGAGGGGAGGGGCAGGAAGTGAATGATGGTGAGAGGGGTTGAATGGAAGAGGGAGGGGGAAGGACAGGAGATGGGACGGGGTGGAGAGGGGAGGGAGTAGGAGGAGTGGGAGAAGTAAAGATATGTGAGTAGGGGAAAGGAAGAGGGGAAGGGGGGGAAGAAAGGACGGGGAAGAAAGGATGGGGAAGGAAGAAGGGATGGGGAAGGAAGGAAGCAGGGGGGGAAGGAAGGAGGGGGAGGAAGGAAGGAGGGGGGAGGAAGAAAAGAGGGGGAAGAAAAAGGGAAAGGGAAGAAATAGGGAAAGGGAATAAAAGAGGGAGGGGAAGAAAAAGGGGAGGGGAAGAAAAAGGGGAGGGGGAGAAAAATGGGAGATGGAGTACAAGGGGAGAGGGAGAATAAAGGGAGGGGGAGAAAAAAGGGAAGGGGAGAAAAGGGGAATGGGAAGAAAAAGGAGAGGAGGAGAAAACGGGGAGGGGGAGAAGAGTGGAGGGGTGAGGGAGAGTGGAGGGGTGAGGGAGAGTGGAGGGGTGAAAGAGGGTGGGGGGGACAACAGATTAAGGGTCTAGAGGGAAGGGATGAAGGGAAAGGTGAGAGGAGAGGGGGAAGGGTGAGGGGAGATGGGAAAGGCCAGGGGAGAGGGGAACAGGAGGGGGGAGAGGAGGAAAACTGAGTGGAGAGGGGGAAAGTAGGGTGAGGGGGGGTAGACAGTGCTGGTAGTGGGAGGGGCAGAGTAAAGGTATGACGGGGGGACTAAGGGTGAGGGGAGGGGAGGGGGAGAGGGGTGAGGGGAGAGGTTAGGGGAGGGAGGGGCGAAAGGGGAGGCGAGAGAGGAACAGGAAGGGAGGGGCAGTAGAGCCAGGGCATGAGGGGTGGGGCCGAGGGGGAAAGGGGAGGGGAGGGGAGGGGAGGGGAGGGGAGGGGAGGGGAGGGAGGGGGAGGGGGCAGTAAGGGAGAACGGGCAGCACTACAACAGAGGATGGGAGCCACGAAAATCGATGGGTGGCTGTTTCGTCTCGGTATATTCCCCCCCTTACTCCCCCCTCCCCCCTCCCCCACCCCAGGACGATACAACCCCCTCCCCCTCTCAATGATACACCCCTCCCTACCTCCTCCTCTCCCTCCCCCTTACTCCCTCTTTCCCCTCCCCTCCCATTCTACTCTCCCTCCTTCAATCCCCATTTCCCCCCCTCCATCCCTCCCCCACCTCATGATGCAACTCTCCCCCTCCCTCCCCCTTTCCTTCCTCTTCTCTTTTCTGCCATCCTCCTCTTAGTCCAATCCTCCTCTGCCCTCTTACCCCCTCCCCCTTCCCTCTCTCCTTTCTTCCTCCCCTCCCACACTCCCATCCTTTAGTTTTCCTATCCCTCCTCCCTCCCTCCCTCCCTCTCCTCCACTTTCCACTTCTCTCCTCCCCTCCCTCCCCTCATTTCAGGCCTCTCCTCACTTTCCCCTCCCTCAACCTCCCCTCTCTTTACCTACCTCAATGCTCCCCAACCTACTTACTTACATACCTACCTGCTTACCATAAATTACCTGTCTACTTACCCGCTAATTACCACCTTAAATACCTTTGCCTACCTGTTCACCTGCAACCAATTACCTACCTACCTACGTAGTAATTACTCGTATTTTCCTACTTACAATCCACTTACCTACTTACCAACCTGTCATTATATATTACCCTACTTAAACTCTCTCCCTAACTTCCCTCTTCCTCCCTTCCCTCCCTTCACTTCCCCTCCCTTTCCCTTAATTTTTTTCTCCAGTTCTTATTTCTTTCACTTCCTCCTTTCTCCCTCCTCATTCCTTTTCTTTCCTCTCCTCTTCTCCTTTCCCTTCTTTCCATCTTTCCTCCCACTATCCCTTCTCTCCCCCTTCTACTTCCCTTTCTTTCTCCCCATAACTCACCTTT
>NC_137038.1:815000-827500 GCF_032717465.1 Coenobita brevimanus
ACACACACACACACACTATGAAGGTGGGGGAGACACGTATTTTAAAGTTAATTCTCGTTCAGTCATTTCATAAGTAAATATTTAGGAGCAGAGAAATACATATTCTGTACATACATACATACATACAAACATTCATACATGCATACACACATACATACACGAATACATACATACATAAATAAATAACACTCAGACATACACAACATACCAGAACGCACACATACAGCCTAGAATGACATATACGCGCACACACACACGCACATACAAACATACACAGCCTACACGCACATACACACACACGCACATACACACACACGCACATACACAAATTATTTAGGAATATTATGTAAAAAATTTCAGTACATGACCCTATAAATTGCAGATTCTCTCCTTTCCTCCATTTTTTTCCCTCCATCCCTCCCTCCTCCCTCCCCCTCCCCCTTCGTCCCTCTCTCTATCCTCTTGTTCTTTCTCCCTTCGTCCTCCCTTCTCTTCGTCTCCCTCCCTTCCCTTCACCTACTTACCTGTACACCTGTCTGTCTTCCTGCCTACCTACCTATCTATTTACCTGTCCGCCCATATTCTCCTCTTTCTTTCTCCCTACCTTGCAGTCTCCTTCTCTCCCTCCCTCCGTCCTTCCCTCCCTTCTTCTCCAGCTGCTTACCTACCTACCTACTTTCGTCATTGCCTCCACTCTGTTTCCCTGCTCACCTACCTATCTACCTATTTACCTACCTACCTACCTACCTTCTCCCCGTCCTTCTTCTTCCTTTCCTTTCTTCCTTCCCTTCTTCCTACCTTCTCACTGTCTCCTACCCTTGTTCGTTGCTTCCCTCCCTCCCTATCTATTTACCTCTCTCCTTCCTTACCTCCCTCCCTCCCTCCCTCCCTCTCATTTACGCAAGCCCGGTGGAGAGTCATTAAAAGAGGCTCATTAAACGGTAATGTCCTGCTCCCTCCCTCCCTCCCTCCCTCCCTCCCTCCCTCCCTCCCTCTCTCCCTCCCTCCCTCCCTACTTTCAAACAACTATCTTCCCTCTCTTCTTTCCTCCCTCCCTACAATCACCGTTCTCCTCTTTCTTCCCTCTCCTCTTTCCCTCTTACTATCTTTCCTCTCTTCACCTTCTCCCCTACTATCTTTCCTCTCTTCATTCTTTCCTCCCTCCCTAACTCCATTCTTCCCTTCCTCTTTCTCCCTCCCCACTGTCTTCCTTCTCTCTTCCTACCTTCCCTCCTTCCTTTCTATATGTCCTCTTTTTCTTCTCCTATTTCCTTTCCTACGGTCTCTTCTCTCTTCCTTCTCTATTTCCTTCTATCTTTCCTCTCTTCTTCCTTCCCCTTCTCTTCTATAATCCCTCCGTCTCTTACTTTAGGGTACAATCATCATCCTTCCTCTCTTCCTCCTTTCTTCTCCTCCTCCTTCCCTCCCATCTTCTCTTCCTCTTTTTATCTTTTCTTCCTCTCTTACCCTCTCTTCTTTTTTCTCTTCCTTATTTTGCCCCTTCATAATATTCTATAACTTTTTATACCATACTTACCCATATACTCTCTCTCTCTCTCTCTCTCTCTCTCTCTCTCTCTCTCTCTCTCTCTCTCTCACACACACACACACACCAATTTACACTGCCCTACTCCCCTTCCCCTTCCCCCTCCCCACTCCCCACTCCCCCTCTAATGCTAATCCAATTTCGCTTCTGGCCGCTTCTCTATTAAATTCTTTTCTGATTATTTCGTTTCCTTTCACTAATTAAGGGACGCTGCCGTAATTCCTAGGTGCCGGCTTGCTGTGGGGAGTAAATGTAATTGTTTGGGGAGAGAGAGAGAGAGAGAGAGAGAGAGAGAGAGAGAGAGAGAGAGAGAGAGAGAGAGCACATAGTCATCTGAATTGAATGACTTGACTGATAAAGGTGTCTTAGTAAGTTTCTCTCTCTCTCTCTCTCTCTCAAAACCAAATAACTCTTTTTTCTTCTTCACTTCTTTACTTCATTCTTGTAGCTTCCAGACGATTTTATTCAGTTCTCAAATATTTCGAACTTGGGGGGGAGGGTGATGCAGCTCAAAATAAGGGGGGAGGGGGGTTGAATGCCCCTCCCATTAACCCCTCCACTCAAAATTATACAAAATGAATTAAATGGGAGGATGGGTGGTGATGAAAATGTATGTTCTTTGATGTGGGGAGAAAAGAGGGGAGAGAGGGGAGAAAAGAGGGGAGAAAAGAGGACAGAGGGGAGAAAAGAGGGGACAGAGGGGCGAAAAGAGGACAGAGGGGAGAAAAGAGGGGACAGAGGGGCGAAAAGAGGACAGAGGGGAGAAAAGAGGGGACAGAGGGGCGAAAAGAGGACAGAGGGGCGAAAAGAGGGGACAGAGGGGCGAAAAGAGGGGACAGAGGGGCGAAAAGAGGGGAGAATGGGAGAGGGGAGACGGAGGGTTGGGAAAAGGGAGAGGTAAGAAAAGGAAGAGGTGAGAAAAGATGGAGAGGGGGAGAGGAGAAAGAGGGGAGAGAGGAGAAAGAGGGGAGAGAGGAGAAAGAGGGGAGAGAGGAAGGAGAGGGGGACGAAGGGAAAAGAGGGGAGCCTGCTGGACCTCACTTTCCCTTACTCTTGTCCTTAACTTCTCCCTCAGACAGTAACTTACGACTCCACTCCCCTCTTTTCTCCCCTCTCCCTTTTTTTTTACCCTCTCCCCTCTCCCTTCCCTCTCTTCCCTTCCCTTCCCCCCATCTCCCTTCCCCTCTCTCTCCTTTCTCTCCTCTCTTTTTCCTCTACCCTCCTTCCTCTCTTTCCTTCCCTCTCCCATTTCCTTTCCCTCCCCCTTCCCACTTCTCTCATTTTTCCCTCCCTCTCCCCTTTTCTCTTCCCCTCTTTTCTCTCTCCCTCATCCTCTCTTTATTCCCATTTTCCTCTTCTCTCTCGTCCCCTCTCCTCTCTCTTTCTTCCCCCCTGCTCTCTCTCTCTTTGTCACTCTCCCCTCATTCATTTTCTCTTTCTGTGTAGCTCATTTACTTTCTCATTAATTTCTCTCTCTCTCTCTCTCTCTCTCTCTCTCTCTCTCTCTCTCTCTCTCACACACACCCACACACCCACACTCCCACCCTCACCCAAACCACACCCACACCCACATGCACATCCTTACCTACACCAATACACCTCGCACCACATACACATCCATACTCTCGCCCACACCCACATCCTCATCCATCCAATATCCACATCAAACTCCCACTTACCCAAATCTCCACCCACATCCACACATACCCAAATGACAAACTCTTCCACATCCCAACATACACCCTCACCTACACACACCACACCCACACCCACCCACCCACCCACACACACACACACACACACACACACACACACACAAGTCCTCATCACACCCACACCCTTAGCTACACCCAGACACACACCCACACCCACACCTACACCCTCACAGACACATTTACATTAAAGGCGTGCTTCTCTCCCCTCTCCCTCTCCCCTCTCTCTCTCCCCCTCCCTCTCCCCTCTCCCACTCTCTGTTGTGTTAAGCTGTACCGTGCTTCCTCTTGCTCTCAACAGATGGCGCACACATATACTCTCTCTCTCTCTCTCTCTCTCTCTCTCTCTCTCTCTCTCTCTCCTCATATGTCTATCTATCTATCTAGCTATTTATGTCCCTTTCCCTCTACCCTATTTTCTTTTCTCCCTCAGTTTATCTATCCATATATGCTTCTCTCTCTCTCTCTCTCTCTCTCTCTCTCTCTCTCTCTCTCTCTCTCTCTCACGCACAAACTTCTTTATCTTACCTAACTTTCACCTTCTCCACTTCTTCATATTCCCTTTCCCTTCGTTATCCATCTCCATTCTCTCTCTCTCTCTCTCTCTCTCTTTCTCTCTCTCTCTCTCTCTCTCTGTTTCAGTCTCCCTCGAGCACTAACCCTTTTACACTCACCTTCCCTCTCATTGTTCTCTCTCTCTCTCTCTCTCTCTCTCTCTCTCTCTCTCTCTCTCTCTCTCTCTCTCTCTCTCTCTCTCTCTCTCTAGCATGGTGGATTCTTCGGCACGTATTTTCATTGGTTGAGGAAGCTCCCTAACACCTTTTCCTAAGCGATTTATTTTATTGAGTACACCTTACTATCCTCCTCTTGCTACATAAATCCTTCCAATGTCGCCAAAATCTGCATAAATGACGTAAAAAAGGATATTAACCACCAAAAATAAATCGCTATGGAAGAGGTGTTAGGGAGCTTCCTGAACAGACGAGAATACGGGCCTTAATGTTCAGCAAGAGCGGCTCAGTCTGCTGGTGTGGGCGCGGGTCTGGCATTGAGGGTAGGAAATGAATAGAAAATAGAATATAAATTAATAACAATGAGCCGTCCCCACAACACGCGAGAGAGAGAGAGAGAGAGAGAGAGAGAGAGAGAGAATCGTTCGACCATTACTCGGTTAACATAAAATCGACAGAATAAACCAGTAACAAAGAGGTGTTATGGGAGACTCCTAAGCCAACGCTAATATTACCTCAAGAAATTTAATAAGAAATTTTATAATAGGGAATTCAAGTTCTCATTTTTCGTAATTTCCTATTTTGGGGGGAAATTTTTTCGTATTTATTAATATGTTATATATCACTGAATTTTTTATTTTTCTATTCCCATTTCGATTTCTCTCTCTCTTTCTTTCTCTCTCTCTCTCTCTCTCTCTCTCTCTCTCTCTCTCTCTCTCCCCAGCACCCACCCGAAAATTTGGCTTTAAAGTTGTCCTTCTTCCTGCAGACAAAGAGAGGGAGGGAGGGAAGGAGAGAAAAGGGAGGGAGGGAGGGAGAGAAAAGGGAGGGAGGCAGGGAGGAAAGACGCCTTCACGTTTTACGAGATGAACACTACACCTGCCCTTCTTCCCTCCCTCCCTCCCTCCCTCCCTCCCCCTATACCTTGTTCCCTGTTTTTCTCTTCCTCTTTTTCTCTTTTTTGTTTAGATTTATTCTCCTCTCTCTCTCTCTCTCTCTCTCTCTCTCTCTCTCTCTCTACCTTATCCAGTGGTTTTTCTTTATTTTCCTCCTTTTTGTCTTGGTTTTCTTATCCTCCTCCCTCTCTCCCTCTTTACCTACTTACCTACCTACCTACCCATATACCTACCTACCTATATACCTGCCTACCAACATACACACATATCTTTTTACCTTAATCTCTCTCTCTTTATCCTTTTCGTTTATTCTCTTTCTCATTATCTTCCTTCCTCCCTCCTTACCTACCTACCTACCTACCTACCAGTCTACCTGTTCACCTAATTCTGTTTTTCTCCCTTTTCACTTTCATTTTAACTCTCTCCCTCCCCCCCCTCTCTCTCTCTCTCTCTCTCTCTCTCTCTCTCCCCACCTTTTCCCTCTTCCCTATTATTTTCTCTCTCCCTCTTTTTCCTTCCTTACATTTCCCTTCATCCCGGGATTAATTTTTTTATTTTTTTTTGCGTTCTTCCCATCGTTTCTTTTTATTTTTCTACCATCTGTCTGTCTGTCTGTCTGTCTGTCTGTCTCTGTCTGTCCGTCTCTCTCTCTCTCTCTCTCTCTCTCTCTCACGAACTCTTGGATTTAAAGGTATTGAATTGGCCATAAAAGACAGGGAAACAAGCTGTCTTTTCCCCAACACTCTCTTTCCTTATTTTCCTTATTCATCTCCTTATTCACGTATTATTTAAAGATTTTCCTATACTCCTCTCACTCCTACTTGGCCTAAAATTATCACCTACCTTCAGTCCTACCGTGATACATGCAAATAAGATGCTAGTCACGAAGAAGTGCAGATTGACGCTACGGGTTATATACTCCTTTCATCTTATCTTGGCTCAGATTTTCCTTCGCGGGTTGCTGAATGGACAATACTAAGGCGATACACGCTTTCCAGAGCACTTCTTCGTGACTAGCGTTCATATTCCGGGGTTAATCTTTACGCCTTTCACTCATACTTGGCCCAGATTTCCGTCCAATTTAAGGTTAGTTCAGGAGTCTCCAAACACACACACACACACACACACACACACACACACACACACACACACACACACGCATCCTTTCAAGATGGCTATAATATTCAGTACTTCCTTAACAATTTTATCATTTCGATTTAGCCACAGATAAGGAAAATACTAAGCAGTTTTTCAAGCACTGTGAAGAGAGAGAAGGGCTTTGATATTCTCTCTCTCTCTCTCTCTCTCTCTCTCTCTCTCTCTCTCATTTCACGGTGCTCTGTTCCTATTTCCTTCTCTCTTCACTCTCTCTAACTTCTCTGTTCTCCATTTACTTTCTCCAGTATTTCTCTCTCTCTCTCTCTCTCTCTCTCTCTCTCTCTCTCTCTCTCTCTCTCTCTCTCTCTCTAACTACCTAAGTATCTACCAACCTATTCAACACTACTTGTCATACTACTCTCTCTCTCTCCCCCCCTCTCTCTCTCTCTCTCTCTCTCTCTCTCTCTCTCTCAGCTTTAACCACTCACATTACTGGTCTCTCCTTCACATGCCCGCCGTTACAAAGAGGTACAAAGGATTACAAATGGACAAAGAATAATACATGCGAGTGCAGGACCAGAGAGAGAGAGAGAGAGAGAGAGAGAGAGAGAGAGAGAGAGCAATAATCTGATCCAACTCTTTTTTCGAATGACAGGAAAAATGTCAAAAACAATAATATTTTTCCTTTCCTTTTCTTTTTTTTACAAATCACTCAAATCGGAGGGAAAAATATATGCCAAAAAATTGATTTCAGTGATATATTTTTTATTTATTTTCCTTTACTATTTTTTGGGGAAATCGCCGAAAAAAGGTAAGCAATAAAGGCCAAGAAATTAATTCAGTGATAATTTTCTTCCTTTGTTTTTTCCTTTTTTTTTATTAGCTAAAAATGATAATGTGTGATAACAGGACCGGAATTATTCTTCTCTCTCTTTTGAGCTTATAAAACGATACAATAATAACAACAATAATAATAATGATGATGATAATAATAATAATAATAATAATAATAATAATACAAGTTTCCCGTAAGTCATAATTGCATTAAAAGAGAAATTTCGTATATCATCATCATCATCATCATCATCATCAACAGCATTTCACAAACAAACACAATGAATGCAGACACAAACATCATTTAATCATTTCCTGTGACACTCATCTAATCTCTCTCTCTCTCTCTCTCTCTCTCTCTCTCTCTCTCTCTCTCTCTCTCCAGGTGTTAATAAAGCTGGGTCACCTGAGATTCACCTTCATTTAGACGTACTCAAGGTTAATTCATTTGTGTTTGTGTTCAGGTGTACTGGTAATTGTTTTGAGAGAGAGAGAGAGAGAGAGAGAGAGAGAGAGAGAGAGAATTTTCTGCATAACCTTTTGTTTTTTTCATTTGCATTTATTTTTTTCGTCACAACTTTTAACAAACACTATTTTACTCTTGTACACACCCCTACCTTTCCCTACACCCCCACCCCCTACACTCACCTCTCTCTCTCTCTCCCTCTCTCTCTCTCTCTCTCATATTTTTCACCCCTACCCTCTCACCCCCTCCCTCCCTGAGTTTCCACTACACAGTCCTACACCTTTATTCCCACACTACACCCTTCTACACCCCAACCCTTCCCCTACTCCCCCACCTTCCCCTACACCCTTCTTCTCCCCCTCCCTTCCCCCATTATAGGGTGTTGTTCTCTCACTCCCCACTCCCCTATTCCTTTCGTCCCCTACACTCTCCCCAATATCACCTACACTCCCATACACCTTTTCCCTACATCCCTACACCCCACTACACCTCCCTATCCTCCCATACACTACCCTACTCCCTCTTACCTATATACTCCCTCTCATTCCCCCCAACACCTCTGCTTCTATCCATACACCTTCCCCTACAAACCCTGCCTTCCCCTCCATGCACCCTACACTTACCATACACTTCTACCATACACCTACAATGCACCCAATCAACAGGGTCTTTTCTGACTACCATACACCCCTACCATACACCTACCATATATCTACTACACATCAATTCAGTAGGGCTTCTGACTACCATATACCCTTACAACATACACCTACCCCACACACACCATACACTCCTACCATACACCCCATATACTCCTCCCATATACCCCCTACACCCCTACCACACACATACCATTCACCCTTACGTCCCTAGCATACATCCCTACCATACACTCCCTACACCCCGACCATACACCCCCTAAACCCCTCCCATACACCCCCTAAACCCTTCCCATACACCCCCTTCCATACACCTACCATACATCCCCTACACTCCGACAATACATCCCTACCATACATCCCTACCATACACCCCTATACCCCTTCCATACACCCATACACCCCCTACACCCCTTCCATACACCCACCATACACCCAATCAATAGGGCCTCTCCTGACTAATGGGTGCAACTGTACTGGACAACAATACATTTCCCTTAATGGTTATGCCTCCCTCTCCCCCCCCCCTCTCTCTCACTCTCTCACTTTCACTCCCTTTCTCTCTCTAACTCACCTCTTTTTTTGTGAACCGGTTTTGCTGGCTCCCCCTCTCGTCTGCATGCGCTCTCTCTCTCTCTCTCTCTCTCTCTCTCTCTCCATTCGTTTCCTTTTTTCCTTCCAGTTTTTCTTGTTCACCTTTTCATTCCACTTTTTTTTCCTCCCTAATATTCTACCTCCAACCCCCCCCCTTTCATCACCCTTCTTCCCCTCCACCTTCCTTCCTTCCTTCCTTCCTTTCTTCCCCCACACTTTTCTCTCCCTCTCACCCCTACTTCCCCCTTCCCCAACCACCTTCCTTCCCTCCCTCCTTCTCTCCCTCCCTCTCCTTCCCCCTTCTCCCTTTTTTTCGTAATTTGGGCGTAAGGCTTAAGGAGCAGGGAGATTAAGGCAAGAGGCTACCTAAACTTCTCCCTCCTTAACCTCTCTCTCTCTCTCTCTCTCTCTCTCTGAATAGGAAAAGAGGAGAGAGGAAGGAAATATGGGTCAAAGTGAAAGAAACTGAAGAAAAAGATGAAAAAAAAAGAGGCGGAGAGAGAGAGAGAGAGAGAGAGAGAGAGAGAGAGAGAGAGAGAGAGAGAGAGAGAGATGAAAAGGAAGGAAAGTTAGAAAGAGGAAAATTTCTGCCAAGATTTAACCAACGTCTGTAAGAAATATAAAGAAAATATGAAGGCTCTCCCCCACCCACCTCACCCTCCGTAAAAAAACCCGGCAGGAAAAAGACAGAAAAACACCATGCTTGTTAGGAAGAACAAGCTGAGAGATTTTTTTGTAGGAAAGAAGGGGAAAGGGAGGGAGAGAGGGAGATAAAGAGGGGGAGAAAGGAAAGGGTGAGGGTGGGAGAGACAGGGAAGGAGAGAAAGGGAGAGTGGGGAAGCGGAAGGGAGAAAGGGAGAGAAGAGAGTGAGAAGAGGGGGAGAGAAAGGGAGAGAGAGGGAGAGAAAGGGAGAGAGAAGGGGCTGCGGTTTGAGTTAATCTCCCTAAGCTTCTCCTACCCATTAGCTTCACCCCCTTCACTCTCCTCAACCCCTCTCTCTCTCTCTCTCTCTCTCTCTCTCATTTTTATAATCTCGGTCTTTCTCATATTTCATGTCGTTTTTATTTTTCTCTTCCCCTCTCCCTTTTCCTTACTTTCTTACGCCCCTTCTCTTCTACTCCCTTCCTTCCTATCCCTTCCTCAACCCTTCACTTCCTCTCTCCTCTTCCCTCTTTCCTTTCCCCTCTCTTCCCCTCCTCTCTTCCTCCTCGCTTCTCCTCCTTTTCCTTCTCTCGTCCATCCCCTCCCCCTCTCCCCTCCCCTCCCCTTCCCTCCCCCTCCCCTCCCCTCCCATTACCATCAACCTTCCATTTTCCATTCTTGAAATTTAATTATTAATTTTTTTAGGCACTTTCATCTCACCAGAAAAATATGGAAATAAAATTGCCCTTTTCTCCCTCCCCTCCCTCTCTTTCCCTCCCTTTCCCTCTGCCTGCCTCTTTTCTCACCTCCTCTTCCCTCTCCCTGTCTCCCTTCTTTTTCTACCCCTCTCCCCCCTCTTCCATACCCTATCACTCCTTCCTCACGTCCTCTCCTCCCTCTCCTTCCCTCTTTCCCACCTCCTCTTCCCTCTCCTCTCCCTCCCTTTTCTTATTCTCTCCCTATATCCCTTCTGTCTCTACCCATCTCCTCCCTCTTCCTCCCTTCGCTCTCCTTCCTCACCTCCTCCCCTCCCTTTCCTTCTCCCTCCCTTTTCCTTATCTTTCCTCCCTTTCCCGCTCCTTCTCCTCTTCCCCCTTCCTTTTTTTCACCTCTCCCCCTATCCCCCATCTCCTCCCTTTCCCTTCTCCCCTCTTTTTCCTCTCCTCCCGACTTCCCTTTCCCCTCTCCCCGCTTCCTCTCCTCCCTCTTCCTCTCTCCTCCCTTTCCCTTCTTCCCCTCAACTGTCCTCCCTACCTTTCTTCCCCCCATTTCCTCTTCCCTCTCCCTTCCTCTCCCTCCCCTTTTCACCCCTTCTCCCCTCTGATTTTTCTCCCTCTGGTCTTCTGTCTGAAAAAACGCCAGATCGAACCCACACTAGGCCAAGGGTGGTTTGTGAATTAAAATAGTTAAAATAGCTTGATATACCACAAGACACACCAGCATGTCATAAAAATACCAGCCCGATAATACCACCCCCGATAATACCACCCCGATTATACCACCTCCGATAATACCAGCCCCGATAATACCACCCCCGACAATACCAGCCCCAATAATACCAGCCCCGATAATACCAGCCCCGACAATACCACCCCCCGATAATACCAGCCCCTATAATACCACCCCCGATAATACCACCCCCGATAATACCAGCCCCGATAATACCACCCCCGACAATACCACCCCCCATTATACCACCCCCGACGATACCACTCCCGATTATACCACCCCCGATAATACCACTACACCAGTTCGGAATGAGGCCGCACCAGCGCGTATTCAGTATGGACGGTGGGTACATCAATTACCAAAAGTGAACGGTATTACAAGCACTGTGAATAGAGGGGCGGTCTTCGATACTCTCTCTCTCTCTCTCTCTCTCTCTCTCTCTCTCTCTCTCCCCTGGCTTTAGTGTGGGATTTTCATTGGAATTTTGCTCATTAATCCTGGCAAAAATATCTCCCTCCCTCCCTTCCTCCCTCCCTCCCAGTACCTCCCACTCCCTTCCTCCCACTCCCTTTCCCTCCCTCCTTCCTTCCCTTCCCATCTTTCCCTACCTATTCTTCCTTCCTTCCTCCTTCCCTCCCCCTATCTATCACTCCAACCCCCTCTTCCCTCCCTCCCTCCCTTTCTTACTCCCTTCCCTTCTCTTCTGTCCCTTTCTCCCTCCCATTGCTACCATTCATGTCCTCCTCCTCCTCCTCTCCCTCTCTCCCTTCCCCTCCTCTTCCTTCCTCCTAGTACCTGTCATTTCCTCCCCCTCCTTCTCTCCCTCCCCTCCCCTCCCTCCTCTCTCTCTGTCATCCCATACCTTCCTCTCTCTATCCCCTTCCGTCATTCCTTCCTCCCTTCCTTCCCTTTCTCTCTCCCTACCTGCTACCCCCCTTCCCTCCTGTCCTCTTGTCCATCGTACCTCCTCCCTCCCATCTCCTCCCTCCTTCCCTCCCTTCTCCCCTTCCTCCCCCCGTGCTGTTAGAGGGAGGGAGGGAAGAGGGATGGAAAGACGAGGGGGAGGAAATGAATGAATGAATAAGTGAGAATGTGGAGTAAAGGGAGGGAAGTGAGAAAAAAGGGAGAAAGGGAGGGAGAGGTGAGGGAGAGATGATAAAGATAGGGAGAAGTGATAAAGGGAATAAGCTGTAATAAAGATAAGGAAGGTGTGAGGAGAAAGGGAAGGGGAAAGGGATGGGAAGGAAAAGGAAGGAAAGTGAGAAGAAAGGGAAATGAGAAAGGGAGGAAGAAGAGAGAGGAAGGAGGGAGAGAAGAAAATAGAGAAGAGAAGAGGAAGAGGGAGAGAAGAGAAGAGGAAGAGGGAGAGAAGAGAGAAAAGGAGGAGAGAAGAGAGGAGGAAGCTGGGAAGGTGAGACGGAAAGGAGAAAGGGAGACAAAGGGGAAGGAATTAAGGAAGAAAATGAGGAAGAAAGGAGAGTGGGAGAGAAAGGGAGGGAAGGGAGGGAGACAGGAGAGAGAGGGAGAGAGAGAGGGAGAGAAGAGGGAGGGAGAGAGGAGGCTGGAGGGAGGGAGGTAGAATTAATGGTGAGCTTGTATAGAGAAAATATTTATGCATTTAGTTATATTGGTCGGGTCTCTCTCTCTCTCACACACACACACACACACACACACACACACACACACACACACACAAAATAAATATAGAAACGCTAAACACAAACATGAAAAGACAGGAGTAAGAAAAAGAATAACTCGATGAAAAAAGGATGAGGAAAAGAAAAAAGATAAAAGGGAAAGTAAGAAAAAGGGAAGACAATGAAGGAGAAGAAAAGAAAAAGAAAGCAAGACGAAAGAAAATGAGAAAATGAA
>NC_137038.1:830000-835000 GCF_032717465.1 Coenobita brevimanus
TTGTGCTGTCTCTTTTCTCCCTATATCCTATTCTCCCTTTCTTCCTCTTCCCCCTCTCTACCTCTTATATTCCTCTTTACCCCTGTCTTCCTTCCTCTCCCATCCCTTTCCTCTTCAGTCTCACTCTTCCTTCCTCCTACCCCTTTCTCTCTGCACCCATCCACCTCTCTCTCTCTCCCCCTCTCCCTCTCCCCCCGCCCCTCCCCCATCCCAGCATCCTCGCCTCTCCCACCAATGGGCCTGGATATGAACTCCTGATCCCGGGTCTTACTCTCCCACCCCCCACCAACCCCACCAACCCCCCACCTCCTCTCAAAATAAATCATAATATATAAAAATTGTTATATAAAGGAAAAAAAAGAAAAAAAAAGAGTATGCAATGTATAGAGGCAAAAATTCAAGACATTTTCGATTAATAATACTACAGGAATTAAAAAAAAAAAATCCTGTTTACAAAAAATTATATGTATTTATGTATGTACGTACGCACGGATCTATCTATCTATCTATCTAATTAAAACAGATAGATAGACAGATACGTGTAAGTACATTATCTACCCAAAATTTCAAGGTATAATAATTTAAAGTCGATTAATTTTCAGATTTTCAGTCATTTCCTTAGTCTTCCTCCATTTAAAAAAAATAAATAAATCATAATACTATATGGAGTTTAAATGGACCCTCTCATCGTGGGAATGACTCTAGTTTTTTTAATCCCAGGTAAGACGATGCATACTATTTAACTGTGAGGGTGTAGTGGCTGTTCGTACTGTAATATGTAACCCTCTCATGCTGGGGAAAGCTCTAGTCTTCTATTTTCTCTATACAGCCTGAGAGTAATAATGGCTAATTGGAAGGAAGGAAGGAAGGAAGGAATGGTGAATGGAAGGAAGGAAGGAAGGAAGGAAGGGTGGCTGGGTAGGTGGATGGATGGAAACAAGGAAGGAAGGAATGGAGGAAGGAAGGCAGGAAGGAAAGTAGGAAGGAAGGAAAGTACGACGGAAGGAAGGAAGGTAAGAAGGAAGGAAGGGAGGTAAAGAATGTAAGGAGATTGCACACATAAAATACCCATAAATATAGAGAGAGAGAGTAGTGGAGGAAGGAAAGAAAAACGAAGGGAGATGAACAGACGGGGAGGGAGCTCATCAGGAAGTGGAAGGAAGGGAGGAAGGAAGTAAGGAAGGAGGGAAGAAAGGGAGGCAGAAAGATGAAGAGCAACAAGGAGAGGAGGAGCGAATGAAGGAATGCATGGATAAAGGAATTAGTGAATGACTGAAGGAAGGAAGGAAGGAAGGAAGGGAGGTAACGAGTGTGAAGAGACTGCATGTGATCCTACTGCACTTCCCCCTCCCTCTTCCCTTTCCCTCCCCTCCCCTCCCCTCCCCTCCCTCCCCCATCCCACCCTCCCTAAGTCCGCCATTACCGCCACCTCGTTATTCTCACACCTCCCTCCCCTCCCTTCCCCTCCCATCTCCTCCCCCTCTAACATCCTCCCCACCAATCCCCATCTACCCCATCCTCTCCCCATCCCTCTCCTCTCCTCTCCTCCCCTCTCCCATCCCCTCCCCTCCCTCTACTTTCTTTCCTTACTCTCTTTCATCCCGTCTCCACTAAATTCATTCCTCCTCCTCCTCCTCCTCCCTCCTTCTTCCTCTTCTCTCTTTCTTCTTTCTTCCTCTTCCGCTTCTCCACCATTCCTCTCCTCCTCCTCTTTCTCTTCTCCCTTCTCCTTCATCTCCTCTCTTCCCCCTCCTCTTCCCAAACATTTCTCTCTTCCTCCTCCCTTTTCTCTCCTTTTTCTCCTCTTTTCCACCTCCTCTTCCCAAACATTTCCCTCCTCTTCCTCCCATTTCTCTCCCTTCGTCCTCTCCTCTCCTCCTCTCCTCTCTTCATCCTCCTCTTCCCCACCACTCCTCATCTTACACTCTCTTCATCCAAGCTTATCTCTTCTCACCACTCGCTCCCCCCTCTCTCCCTTCCTTCCTCCCCTTCCCTCCCTTTCTTCCCCCTCCCGCCACCTCTTCCTCCATCCCTCCTCCCTTCCCTTCCTTTCCTTCATTCCTTTCCTTCCCTACTTCCTCCTCTACTTACTTCCCTTCCTTCCCTTTTCTTCTCCCCTACATCTCTCTCCATTCCTCCCTTCCTTCCTCTCCTCCGTTCTTCACTTCCTTATTTGCTTATTTCATATCCTTCCTTCTGTCTTTTCCTTCTTCCCTCCTCCCTTCTCCATCACCCTCTTCCTTTCCTCCTCCGTTCCTTTTCTTCCCAATTCTTTTCCTGATTTTCGTTTCCTTCCTTCATTCCTTTCTTCCTTCCCTTCCTCTCCATCCCTACCTTCTATCATTTCTTTCTCATTTTCTATTGTTTCGTCTTCCCTTCATTCCTTTCCTAGGCACCTTTCTCTCTCTCTCTCTCTCTCTCTCTCTCTCTCTCTCTCTAGGGGCCAAGGCGTGAGTATGAAGCTCGTCTTCTAAAAGAGGTTCCAGTATTATTTCAACCTGGCTAGAGAACACATACAAATAGGGCTCATGTGAGAGAGAGAGAGAGAGAGAGAGAGAGAGAGAGAGAGAGAGAGAGAGAGAGAGAGAGAATAGTGGAAAGTTATCGCAAAAGCATTCTATCTGTCCTTTATCTATCTATCTGTCAATCTATTAATTCTCGACGTCAAATAATCCAAGCATTTCATTCCCTACTCAGTAACGATCCTTCATCCCACAACATGCCACCCTCCCTCATACACCCTCATACCTAATCTCCCCTCCCTAGTATTACTGATTCTCTTTATTTCCCCTCTTTAGTCCTTCTCCTCCTCCTCCTCCTCTTACACACACACACTCTCTCTCTCTCTCTCTCTCTCTCTCTCTCTCTCTCTCTCTCTCTCTCTCTCTCTCATACACTCAGTAAAAATTAGCTACATTACGTAGGCACAATACACTACTATTTAACAAACTGAACACATTCCTTTTGAACACATTAATTAACTGAACACCTGAAAGGGTATACAAAAGGTGTAATAATTATACTGTTATAATAGATTAAAAGAAGATACTGAATTCGGTCAAAATCATTCCCCAAATTTCGCTTAACAAAAAATAAGTAAATAAATTAAAAAAAAAAAATAATCCGCAATTTTACACTTATTCTTCCCCCACCCACATCCATAATCACCCCACCCCCACACACACCCACACACCTACACACATCCACACCCAAACACCCCCACACACCCCTAAAAGTACTTACTCTAACACCAACGCTCACCATAGCATCTCTCCATTCACATACCTGCCAGAAAAGGTAACACTAATTAGCCCTTAAGGAATCTCATAAGACAGCATAAGGACAGGTAAAATAAAATAAAGATTTCAGTAAAGGAGTATGTATATTCTTCCAGATGTTTAATATTCCTAATTAATTTTTTACATAAATTTATGATTTGTGAAGGGATCTGTCCTATGTCTCGCTGGGAACTCTGAAGGTAGGTTTACATACATACATACACACATACATATACATACATACATACATACGTTCATACATACATACATACATATATTTATAAACTACTTTCACTAACATGAGAAAAATTACGTGTACATAAAATTTTATAAGAATACAGACATCAGTTTCACATACATATACATACATACATCAACATAAATACAAGCACCAATGCACAGAACCCTCAAACACATACAGAAACATACACACACATACATTCATTCACACATACATACATACATACACATCCATCCATAGCATACATACACAAATGCACAAAACCCTCACACCCTCACCCACACACACACACACACACACACACACAGTATTGTATTACAGGTACAATGAGGCCCCATCAGGTTAATTAGCAGCACAATTCACCAATAAAGCAATAATAATAGACACATTTTCAAATACGGGGCATCTGTACACACCTGTCTGTATCATTTACCTGTGTGTCTAGGCTTCGTTTAACCCCTTCACTACCTGATGAGAAGCCTGCACGTGGTGGCGCTGTGTACTCTGGGTGCAGCAGTTGCGGCGTCCATCCGGGAGCCAAACCTCATATTCCACCGCACCTCGCCGTGGGGAGGGACACTAACCCGACCCTGGCGAGGCGCTGTCTACCACAAGGGGGCGTCGGATCCCCACACGGTTTTTGTGCAGTACTAAAACTTGCTTACCTTTGGTCGACGGGTAGGCTCGACCTCTTAAATACTGAGCTGTAACACTAGATTAACACTAGAATATAATGCTAGTCACAAAGAAGTGCTCTGGTAAGAATGTAGAGCCATAGTATTATTCCGGTACCTCAACTACGTGGAATGAGCTGCAAATGGACGAAAACCTGGGCCAAGTTAAGGTGAAAGGAGTATAGTGTGTGTGGGTGATGCCATTGTGCTTACCATTACACCCCCCTTCACCCCCTCCCTCCCTCCCTTTCTCCCTCCCCCCTCCCCCCCTTTCTCCCTCCCCCCTCCCCCTGCACTGTACCACAATATGGAGGATAAAGAGCCATTGTTACGGTGCGTGTGGGTACGAGGAGGGAGGGGGGGCGATTTACCCTCTTCCTTCTCTTCCCTCCCTCCCTCCCTCCCTCCTTCCCAACCTACCTAGCTCTCTTTACCTCGTTTCCTATTTGTCCTCCCTTCTTTCCTTCATCTCTCTCCCTTCTTCTCTTACTCTCTTCTTTCCACCATCTCTTTCACCCCCAGTCTTTTACTCCTGTCTTTAATTTCCTCTTTCCTCTCATCACTTTTCTCCTTTCTCTCTTTCCCCCTCATCCTCCCTCTCTCTAACCTTTATTCCCTTCTTTTCTCTTCCTTCTCTCTCACTTTTCCCCTCTTCTTCCCTCCTATGTCCCTCTTCCCTCCCTCCTCTCTCCCTCCCTCGCACATGATAGGTCAGTTAAGGCCCCTCCATACTTTTGTCGTCATTTAATTGGCTAATGAAATCCTTCGCCCTTCCCTTCTGACCCCCTGATTCGCTGCCAAACTTTT
>NC_137038.1:840000-845000 GCF_032717465.1 Coenobita brevimanus
GAGGGAGACAAAGAAAAGGATGGGAAGCAATGAGGGAGAAAGGAGGATGAAGAGAGGGAGAGGGAAGAAAGAGGGATGAGGGAAAGAAGAGAAGGGAAATAGGGAGAGGAAGGACAGTGAATGGCAGATGAGTAGAAGACCGAGAGGTAGGTAGGTAGGCAGGTATGAAGGTAGGTGGATACGTAGGTAGGTAGGTAGGGTGGAAGGTGTGTAGGAAGGGAGGTAGGAGGAAAGGTAGACTGGGAGGGAGGAAGATAGGGAGGGAGGAAGGAAGGGAGGTGCGTAGACAGGATGGGTAAGAGAAGCGAAGGTAAGGAAGGAGGGGGGGGGGAAGAAAGAAGGAAAGATAATATATGAAAAAAATATTACATGAAACAAAACAGCATGAACACAAAAAAAAGTTACACAGAAAAAAGGCACCATAAAAAACCATAAGAAAAAATCCAAAAAATAAAAATTACACAGAAAAAAATGGCAAAAAAATGAATAAAAAAAAAATCGGCAACGCTAAAGAAAACGGGGGCAGGTTTCGTGGCCAGACTATTAAAAAACGAGACGCGGGGAGGGAAAACCTTTGAATTCCCTCCCACATTTTTTCTCCCCCTCTCTCCCTCCCTCCCTCCAAACTTCTCTCCCCACGAGCGATGATTTATGAAAGTTTGTAATTAATTGTGAAACTTGAGAGGTGCTGATGATTGCCCGAGTGTGTGTAATTAAAAAAAAAAAAAAAAAAAAAAACAGCATGTCAACCCGAACGAGGTGGAACTGGGTTAAGGGAGGGGAGGAAAAATGGAGGGAAAAGGAGGAAAAAGGAGGGAAGATGGAGGAAAATGGAGGGGAAAATGGAGGGAGAAAAGGGAGGAAAAGGGAAGAGGAAAAAAGGGAGGATAATGGAGGGGAAAATGGAGGGAGAAAAGGGAGGAAAAGGGAAGAGGAAAAAAGGGAGCAAAAGTGGAGGAAAAAGGGAGAGGAAAAGGGAGTAAATGAAGAAAAGGAAGGGAGAAACGGAGGAAAAATGAAAGCAAAAAAGAGAGGAACGTGAAAGAAGAGGAAAAGAGAGGAACAAGGAGAGAGAGAGAGAGAGAGAGAGAGAGAATCAGCAGGGATGGGGAAAGACAGAGGGAGAAGTGGGGGGTGAGAGAAAGGGAGGGAAAGGTGGAGAAGGGAGAGGTTGAACACAAGAAGAGGTAAGATAAAGATAGAGAGAAGGAGAGGAGAGAAGAGAGGAGGAAGAAAGAGATAAGGAGAGATGAGAAGGAAGAGGAAGGAAGAGAGGAGGAGGAAAATTGGAGAGAGAGAAAAAGAGAGGAGAGGAGGAAGAAGAGAGATGGGAAGGAGAAGAGAGGTGGAAGGTTAGAGAGTGGGAATGAGGGAGAAGGAGGGAGAGAGGAGGAGAGATAAAAATAAGGAGGAGGAGGAGGAGGAGGAGGAGGAGGAGGTGGAGGAGGAGGAGGAGGGGATGTATAGATTTAAGATGATGCAATTTTATCCATTCATCAAGTTGTCTCCCGGATCTCTCCCTCCCCTCCCTCCCTCCCTCCCTTCTCTCTCCTTTCCTCCCTTCTCCCTCTCCCTCCTTCCCTCCCTCTCATTTTCATTTCTTTTCTCCCTTTCCATTATTTTGCAACGCTCATCCCCGTTTTTTCATTCACCTCTCCCTTTTCCCTTTTTCCTTTCTATTTTCCTTCTCCCTGACTTTCTCTCTCTCTCTCTCTCTCTCTCTCTCTCTCTCTCTTTTTCCCCTTCAAAGTAATTTAGGTAAGAGGAACCGCACCTTTTCTCTCCTCTCTCTCTCTCTCTTCTTCCTATTTTTTTTCCTCCATATCTCCCATTCTCCTTCCCTCTCCCCATTTTCCTATCCATAATATATTCATCTCTCCCTCATGCCTCTTCCATCTCACGCCCTCCCCTTTTCATTTTCTTCTTTCCCTTTCCTCCACTCTCCCTCCCTTTCCTTCCTCCATCCTTCCACAATTTCTCTCCCTCCCTCCTCCCATTCCTCCTCCCTTCCCTCTTCCATCTCTTACCCTTTTCTCCCTGCTTCCATCTCCCGCCCCCCCCCTCTCTCTCTCTCTCTCACCCTCCATCTCACTTCCATCTCTCCCTTTCTTCTGTTTCTCTCTCCCTTCCCTCCCTTTCCTCCCTTTTTCTCCCTGCCTCCATCTTCCGCCCCTCTCTCTCTCTCCCCACCCCACTTCCATCTCTCCCTTTCTTCTCTGTTTCTCTCTCCCTTCCCTCCCTTTCCTCCCTTTTTCTCCCCAAAGGTAATTTAGGTAAAAGGGAGCCGCACCTTCGATATGCACTGCTCTAAAGTTGATACAATTAATCAACTGGAGGGATCGATAGGGAGAGGAGGGGAGGGGAGGGGAGGGGAGGGGGAGGGGAGGGGGACAGGAGGGAAAAAGGACAGGGGGTCAGGTAGGGGAGGGGAGAAGAGGAAAGAGGGAGGGTGAGAAGATGGAGGGGGTGAGGAGGGAGGAAAAATCTGGAAAGATGGGGAAGAAATTGAGAAAGATGGGAGTGAGAGACGCTGTGTATGGAGAGAGAGAGAGAGAGAGAGAGAGAGAGAGGAGCAAAGTACGATAGATAAATAGATGGAGAGATACAGACAGACAGACAAAAAAAAAAAAAAGAGAATAAAGAGAATGTAATAGAAAAATCAGGGAATCATGAGAGGGGAAGAAAGAGAGGAAGAAAGAGAAGATGAAAGAGAGGAAGAATAAACAAGGAAGAGGAAGGAAGGATGGAAGGAATGAAGGATGGAGGAAGGAAGGAAGGAAAGGGAGAAGGAAGGAAAGGGAGAAGGAAGGAAAAGTATAAAAGAAGGAAGAGGGTCTGAAGGAATATGTGGAAGGGGGAGAGAGAAATCGGCGGGAGAGGAGGAAGGCAGGAGAGAAAAGAGGGAGGTTATATGACTAGGGAGGAGGGAGGGAGGGAGGGAGGGAGGGAGAGAAGCAGGTGGCATTAGGGATAAAGAATTATAATATATGGTTAGGACAGAGAGGAAGGAAGGAAGGGAAGGAAGAAGGGAGAATAAGTAAGGAGGAACTACAGTATGGGAAAAGACGGGGTAGAAGGCATGTACGTAGGTAGGTAGGTAAGTAGGTAGGTAGGTAGGTATGTAGGTAGCAGGTAGGTATACAGTAGGTCGCAGGTACATAGGTAGGAAGGTAGGTAGGTAAGTAGGTAGATAGGTAGGACGCAGGTAGGTAGGTAGGAAGGTAGGCAGCAGGTAGGTAGATAGGTAGGCAGACAGGTAGAGAGGAACGATAGGGAGAGAGGTCGATAGAGGGATGGAAAAGGGAGCATACGGGCATATCAGGGAGGGAGGGAGGGAGGAAAAGGAGAGATAAGCCTGAGGGGAGAGAGAGAGAGAGAGAGAGAGAGAGAGAGAGAGAGAGAGAGAGAGAGAGAGAGAGAGAGAGAGAGAGATGGATGTTTGGAGGAGGGAGATAAATGAGGGATGGAGAGAGGTAAAGGGAGGGAAGAGGAGGAAAAAGAGGAGTAAGAAAGAGAGGAGAGAGAAGAGTTAAATGGAGGAAAGGGAGAGAAAATGAATAAATGAATGAGGAGAAGGAAATGAAGAATGGGAAGGAACGTAGGGAATGATGATGATGATGATGATGATGATGATGATGTTAAATATACACACACATACAAAGAGAGAGAGAGAGAGAGAGAGAGAGAGAGAGAGAGAGAGAGAGAGGAAAGAAATCCATGGGGGAGGGAGGGAGGGAGGAAGGGAGGGATATCTGTTTTCATTACTCCCTATGTCGGTCTTAAACACATCACTCTATCCAGGGAGCTCTCTCTCTCTCTCTCTCTCTCTCTCTCTCTCTCTCTCTCTCTCTCTCTCTCTCTCTCTCTCACTCTCTCTCTCTCTCTTATTATCCCCATCTGCATATCTCCAATTGCCTCCATCTCTCCATTTCCTTCCTCTACCCATTCCTTTCCAATCTCTCTCTCTCCCTTCCTTCTCTCCCTCCCTCCCTTCCACGTTCCCTTCCCATCACTCAATAATCCCTCCCTTCGTTTCCTCCCCACATCATTGCCTTCCTCCCTCCTTCTCTCCCTCCCTCTCATCATATCCTCCCTCCCTCCCTCATCCCCTTCCTCCATTTCTCCCTCCCTCCCTCTCTCCTTTCCATAATATCCTCCTCCCCCCTCTCCCTTTCTCCTCGCCTCCCTCATCCCGGTCTCTCCCTGTGTTTTATCTCTCGATCATTCTCTCCCTCCCTCCCATCATATCCTCCCTCCCTCCCTCCCTCCTTTCCGTCATATCCTCCGTCCCTCCCTTCCATCATATTCTCCCTCCCTCCCTCCCCACTCCCTTCCATCATATCCTCCCTCCCTCCCTTTCCACTGCAATTGATTGTATGTCTTTCAGTTTTGGGAAAGTTGTTTAATCTCCCTGGATTGTGTTCTCTCCCTGCCTCCCTCCCTCACTCTCTTTCTCTCCACGTAGCTTTTCTCTCTCTACAAACTCACTCTCTCACTCACTCTCACTCTAACTCCGGGTGAGAGAGAGAGAGTGAGTTAGAGAGAGAGAGAGAGAGAGAGAGAGAGAGAGAGAGAGAGAGAATTTTTCCCTCCTCCCTCCCTCTTTAAGTTCAATCTCCTAGTTATTAATTTTTCTGTATTTAATTTTCTTTCATTCTTGCACTTCTAAGCAACTTGACTCTCTCTCTCTTTCTCTTTCTCTCTCTCTCTCTCTCTCTCTCTCTCTCTCTCCCCTCCCATTCCTCACTCTCTTAATCCTCCCTGCCTTCCACCCTATCCCAACTCATCATTCTCTTCCTCCCCTTCGCTCTTCTCTCTTCCTCCCCTCCTCCCTCTCTTCTCCCCTCCCTCTCCTCTCTTCTCCTCTCTTCTCCTCTCCTCCCCACTCTCCTCCCCTCTCTTTTTTTAATCCTGACATCACACACCCTCTTCATTCTCTCTTTACTCTCCCAATCCTCTTTTTCTCACAACCATTAGCCTCTCTCTCTCTCTCTCTCTCT
>NC_137038.1:850000-885000 GCF_032717465.1 Coenobita brevimanus
CTCTCTCTCTCTCTCTCTCTCTCTCTCCCTCTCTCTCATGTACGCATATGCAAGTATACAAAAGAACAGAAATGAGAAATATTGGAAGGGAATCGTCAGAGAGAGAGAGAGAGAGAGAGAGAGAGAGAGAGAGAGAGAGAGAGTGAGAGAGGGGAGAATTAATCCCATAGCTCTCCAATGGCATCTATTTATTCATCAATGGCTTATCCCCCCTCCTCTCTCTCTCTCTCTCTCTCTCTCTCTCTCTCTAATGCTATCTTCACTCCTTCCGTCTTTATTTCATTTTTCCTTCCTTTCTCTCTTCTATTCCTCCTCATAACATTATTAGACGATGAAATTCACTGCTAAAGAATGACTGACTAATGATGAGGTACCGCAAAATCCAAAATAAATCGCTAAGGAAAAGGTGTTTGAGATACTCCAAACTCTACGTCTTCTCTGACTGATTTATGTCACGGTTTGCCAAGTCGGGCCTCATAAAACACACAGACGAATCCCACACACGAAACCTGGCGTGAGGGTACCGTAGACTTGTTTGGAAATCCCCCAGGGTGTATCCTTGTCATAGCCATAGATTGTTTATTCGAATCTGACAAAGCTCCCTAACCCCTTTCACCTCAGCTGATTATGGCCAGGGGCGGTATTCTCGTGAGGTTAGGATGCGTGCTAACACCTCATCCTTACCGATTTATTCCTGATTCTGTTCCGTCCCTAACCCCTTTCAGCTCAGGTGATGGCCAGGTGTAGTTCGACAAAGGGGTTGATTTGACTATCCCCTTTTTACTTTAACTTGACCTAAAATTGCTACCTGTCTATCTTGAGAGCTGAGTTTTAACACACACGCTGTAGAATCTCTCTCTCTCTCTCTCTCTCTCTCTCTCTCTCTCTCTCTCTCTCTCTCTCTCTCTCTCTCTCTCTCTCTCTCTCTCTCTCTCTCTCTCTCGTGCAGGTGTCCCCCCCACATTAAGTTTACATAGTGGAATTTTGCATATTTTTCTTGTCAGAGGAAGACACACACAGCCTCTCTTGTTTACCTCATTTGCAGCCGTGATATATAGGGTCTCTTGCTTTACTACCTCTCTCTCTCTCTCTCTCTCTCTCTCTCTCTCTCTCTTTCTGTGTGTGTGTGTGTGTGTGTGTGTGTGTGAGAGAGAGAGAGAGAGAGAGAGCACAATATTCTGTAAAGCCTGTGTCAGTAGAGAGAGTCATTACTTATCTCCAGGTTGTATCATCACTCACACGGCAGAGTGAGAGAGAAAGTGAGAGAGAGGGAGAGAAAGAGAGTGGGTGGAAAGAGCAAATGGGAGAAGAGATGAGCTAGTAATGAGAAAGTGAAAAGCGAGAGAGAGAGAGAGAGGGGGGGACTGGAAATGGATGGAGGGGTAAATAAAGGAAAGTCTGAAGCATTATTGGTCACTGAAAGCTTATTAATGTTTTGCTTTGAGAGGGAGAGAGGGAGGGAGAGAGACAGGGAGAAGAAGGAGAAGGGAGGGAGGGAGGAGGAGGAGGGAGAGGGAAGCGAGGTAAAAGAGAGAGAAAGAAAACAAGGAGAGAGGGAGAGAGTGGCAGGATAGAAGTTGGACAGGGAGGGAGAGATGTGAGCTGTAGATAGATAGATAGACAGATAGATAAGAGGAGGAGGGAGAAGAAAAGAAAGAAAGAAGAAAAAGGAAATAACGATAAAATTGATGATACATTTTCACCTTAGAGATTTAAAAATATCTCTTTTCTTTAACCTTATATCTTATCCCTTACCCTCTCCCTCGCCGACCCCCCTCGCCTCTCTACCTTCCCTCTCCCTCCCCGCCCCCCTCGCCTCTCTATCTTCCTTCAATTTTCCCTTCCTTCCCTTCCTTCCCCACCCCATGATCAATTTCCTCCCCACCTTTCATCTCCCTTCTCTCTCTATTTTCCCTGTTCCCATTCCCTCCTCTCCCTTCCTATCTGCTCCCCACCCCTTCAAACCCATTTCCCTCCCCTTCCCTCCCCTCCTACAAAAAACAGAGGGGGAGGGAGGAAGACAGATTACTCTTCCCCCATTCTTTCACTCTCTCTTCCTCCCCACGTCAGGCCAATTTCTCACTTTCGTTTTCATTTCTGTCATTCCTTTTTCCCTCTGTGATGGCAGTGAGGTTTATACAAGGCCAGTAAAACGATATCTATTATTCCTGTTAAGTAAAGCCCTAAGCAAAAATAAACAAAAAAATAATGACTAGTAGCGTTGGATTTCCATCTCATATGCAGCTCCAATGTCAGTGTTAATTTTTACTTTATCAGGCAAAAGAAAAGAAACCTAAGGCTGAATGCTTGGATGAATAAAGACTAAAGGAGAAAGTCTTATAAGAGTAAGGCCGTAGGGAGTGTGTGGTCTGTGTATCTACGTATCCTATAAGCTAGTTTCGTCTCCCACCCCTCTTCTCCCCCTCCCCCACCCTCTCCCCCTCCCCTCCCCTCTCCCCCTCCCCGACCCGTGTTGACATAGCTATATATTTATCTGTTCCTCGTTCACGTCTGCCTGCCCTTCAATCTTGAGATTTTCTATGCCTCGGTTGATGGGGAGGGGGGAGGAAGGGGGAGGAGGGGGAGGAAGGGGGAGGAAGGGGGAGGAAGGGGAGGATGTACAGAAGGAGGTGGAGAGTGGAAGGACGAGGGAAATGACGAGAAAGGGAAGAGGTATTGGAGGAAGGAGGAAACAGGAAGGGTAGAGGGAAGTGAGACGAGGGTGGAGGTGCAGGGGGGAGAAAGGGAGGATGGAGGTGAAGGGAAGAAGGGAGAGGGAATAGGGAGGAGGGGGTGTCGTAGGAGGGAGGGGGAAGATGGGGGGAAGTGAGGAAGGATGGGTGAGAAAATGGAATAGTGAGAGAGAGAGAGAGAGAGAGAGAAATTCTTTTTCCCTTCCTTCTTGTCCTTCTGAGCTAACTTTGGGCATACCTGTGTGTGTGTGTGTGTGTGTGTAACTACCACCACGACCACAAGTACCACAATCACCACAACTACCACCATCATAACCACCACCATCACCACCACCACTACCACCACGACCACAAGTACCACCACCACCACAACTACCACCACCACAGCTACCACGACAACCACCACCACTACCACAACTACCACCACAACCACAACCAAAATCCGAGAGCCTAACTAGCAGCAAGTTTTGCCGGTGCTCAAAATTGGCGCTTTGTTGAGTGGGACGCCAAAGTTACTACTGACGCAATTTGGCCCTTTGTGCGTTTTTGGTGTGTGTGTGTGTGTGTGTGTGTGTGTGTGTGTGTGTGTGTGTGTGTGACCGCTCTTCAGTTTGCTTGTGTGTGTATGTGTTGAGTATTTGCGTGCGCTAGCGTCGTGTGCCTGTGTGTGTGCGTGCGTGTGTGTGTGCGTGTGTAGTGGTATGTGTGTTTATTGGTGTTGGACAGCAAAGAAGCCAAAGAAGAGAAAAATGAGTAAACAGAGAGAGAGAGAGAGAGAGATGAAAAAATACATCTATCTCCCGTGTCTGTCCATCTATCTACCTATCTATCTATCCATCTATCTGTCACACTGAATATTCCACCCATTAACCAAACCCATAGATTGAGACGAAGAGGGGGTGGGGAGAAGAGGGAGGGGGATGGGGTAGTTATTGGGGAAAGAGGGGGGGTGTTATGGGGGAGGGGTTGGACAGTGCAGTGTGGACTCAGTAAACACGAGCTCTGGACATCTATTGGAGCTTATACAGGCGTGTCCTCCCCTCCTTCAAACACAGATAAGGAGCAGGGAGGGAGGGAGGGAGGGAGGAAGGGAGGGGGAAGAGAGGTAGAGCCGGAAGAGGGTCAAGGAGGGAGATATGGAGGGCAAGAGGAGGAAGGGCAGCTTGGGAAACCATTGAAGAGGAAAGGGAGATTAAATGGAATGTGTATGGGAAATTCGATCAGACACTCCCTCTCTCTCCCTCCCTCCCTCCCTCCCTCCCTCTCTCTCTCTCTCTCTCTCTCTCTCTCTCACTATCTCTCAAGTCTGTTCTATTTCACATAACACCTTGCCTCGCCACAGCCTAAAGGTAAGAGTAGGCAAATTCCTGGCCTTGATAATACTGGAATTAAAAAAAACACTAGGATGACACAAACCCTGACCATTTCACCTCTAGTTAATTCTGAACAGGGGACTGGGAATAAAAATTGCAGGACGATGTAGACTGGGGTATTTTTCTTTCATTTTGTGGCCAATGAATGCAAGAGAAGGGGAGAGAATGGGGAGGAAGGGGAGAGAGAGAGAGAGAGAGAGAGAGAGAGAGAGAGAGAGAGAGAGACGAAGCAATGGGAGAAAAAGTAATGGAAAAGATAAGAATGGACTGAAAGAGAAAGAAAACGAGAGATGCAAGGAAGAAAGGAGGAGGGAAACAGAAAAATAGGGAGGGGAAGGGAGAGAGGGAAGGAGGGGAGGGGAGAGAGGGAGGGAGGGGAGGGAAGAGAGGGAGGGAGGGGAGGATGAAAAAGCAGATGAAGTAAAGAAGAGAAATAAAAGAGAGGGAGAGAAACAAGACGCAGAGGGATTGTGACGTGAAGTGAGGAGAAATGAGGAAAACGAAGAGGGGAGGGGAGAAGAGGGGAGAGAGTAGAGAGGGGAGGGGAGAAGAGGGGAGAGAGTAGAGAGGGGAGGGGAGAGGGGAGAAGAGGGGAAGAGGGAGAGCGGGGATGGAAACAACGAAAACGGAGGGGAACTAGTCACAACAGAAAAAAGAGAGAGAAACAGGATTGGGAAGAGAGAAAAGAAATTTAATGAAACAAAAGAGTAAGAGACCTAAAAGAAGAGGGGAGGGAAGAATAGAGGGGAGAAGAAAAAGTGAGGGGAGGGACGAAGTGAGGGGAGGGAAGAAGTGAGGGGAGGGAAGAAAGGGGAGAAGAAGTGGGAGGAGGGAAGAAGAAAGGGGAGTGGAGAAGATAGGGGAGACGAAGAAGTGAGAGGAGGGATGAAGAAAGGGGAGGGGAAGGAAAGAGGGTATAAAGAGATAGAAGAGAGGAAGGGGAAAGATGGGAGGAAAAGGAAGAGTAAGAAAAAGGGAGAATGGAGAGAAGGGGAGGGAAGAAAGGAGGGAAAAAGCAAGGGGGGGAGGGGGAGGAGAGAAATACAAATATAGACTTCAAACCTTGGAACATCGTGTTGTTTTTGGAAGGGGAAAAAGATGGAGGGGAGGGGAAGGAGGGGAGGGGAGGGTATGAAGGAGTGGGGACGGAATAGAGGGTGAGAGAAAGGAAGATATAGAGAGGAGGGGAGGGAGTGGGAAGGGAAGGGGAGAGGAGAGGAGGGAAGAAGATGGGGAGAAGGAAGGGAAAGGGAGTGAAGGAAAGGGAAGGAAGGAGGGAAGGCAGGGAGGTAAGGAGAAAGGGATGAGGAGGGGAAGGAAGGGATAGGGAAAAGAAGAAGGGAATGGAGGAAAGGAAAGGAGGAGGGGGAAAGGAGGAAGAGATAGGAAGGAAGGAGGGGATAGGAAGAGAGGAAGGAACAGTAAGGGAGGCCTGGTGGTATGGTCTTGGTTCCCTACGTTCCTGATGGGATAGTGAAGAATGGATGGATGGATGGACGGATGGACGGATGGATGGATGGACGGATGGATGGATGGATGGATGGATGGAGGGATGGAGGGATGGACGGATGGATGGACGGATGGATGGATGGATGGATGGATGGATGGATGGACGGATGGATGGATGGACAGATGGATGGATGGACAGATGGATGGATGGATGGATGGATGGATGGATAGATGGAAGGATGGATGGATGGATGGACGGATGGATGGACAGATGGATTGATGGGTGGTTGGTTGATCACAAACTTCATCTTTAATTTTCTTTTGATGATGATGATGATGATGATCACGATTATTAATATTAATTACATTTCTTTCATTACCCTTACCTGTCCCACCATGCCTGCCAGCCGTTGTCTTACCTGTGGAAAAAAAAAAAAAAGCTTTATTAGTTTCATTACTGTCTTTATTCTCCAATTAAGATAGCCATTAAAATTATCAGCAACATTTATTTCCATTACCATCATTATTGCTTTAACTACTAATAAAGGAGAGAGATTTAATTAGCCGTTTTAATGACTAATAAAGGAGAGATGGAATTTATTAGCCCTATTTTTCACTTCAAAATATCTCCATGAAGCTAAGCAAATAATAATAATAATAATAATAATAATAATAATAATAATAATGGCAAGAGAAAGAATGAACACTAAATCACATCCTCGGGCTACAAAGGTTAACCAGAACAAGAAGAACAAGAACACAAACAAGATAACAGCAGTAACCACAACAACAAACATCAAAAACAACAACAATCAACATAAACAATAACAGTAAACAACAAAATCGTATAGTGGCATTAACAGCAACAACAATAGCATCAAAAACAAAAACAATCAACATCAGACATAAACAACAAACATCAAAAACAACAACAACAACATAACCTCACTACGGCACAGATTCCTCCATACCTCCCCTCCCCTCCTCTCTCTCTCTCCCCTCCCCCTCCCCCCCTCCCCTACACCTGCAGCGGCCAGGTGAGCTCTAATTAACAGGTGCGCTAGCTGGGGGCAGTGGGAGGGGGAGAAGGGGAAGATAAGGGAGTCAGGGAGGAAGGGGTGGGGATGAGGGAGAGAAAAATGGGTGGGGAAGGAAAGAAAGAGGTGAGGGAGGAATGGAAGGGGGGAGGGAGAGAGGGAGAAATGAAGGGGGTGAGGGGAAGGAGGTGAGGGAGAGGAGGGGAGGAAGAGGGGGTGGAAGGAGTAGGAGGTGAGAGGAAGAGAAGGTAGTAAGAGGAGGGGGGAGATGATAGGAGGAGAGGGAAATGAAAGAATGAGGGGTAGGAAGACAAGGAAGTGAGAGAAGGGAGGGAAAAAGAGAGGGGGAGGAAGATGGGGGGGTGATAGGAGTGAGAGGAAGAAATGAAAAAGAAAGACTGAATAGGGAAAGAGGAAAAGATAAGTGGTGGGGAGAAAAAAAGGGGAAGAAGAGATAAAATGGGGAGGTAAGGGGAGAGGGTAGGAAAAGGGAGAGAGGGAGAGTATAGGGAGGGGGAGAGAATAGGAGGGATTGAGGAAGAGAGAGAGAGAGAGATAAGGACTGTGGAGGAAAAAGAGTGGAAAGAGAAGAGAGAAATGGAGAGTAAAGAGAAATTGAGAGCAAGAAAAAGCAGAAGAAAGAGAGAGAGAGAGAGAGAGAGAGAGAGAGAGAGAGAGAGAGAGAGAAACTACTGATTGGTTGCCGTGTAGCATGTTGTCTAGTGGCTGTTGTTGTTGTTGTTGTTGTTGTTGTTGTTGTTGTTGTAAAAGCAAATCCTATACCCAGTACTACAATAGATTTTTTTTTTACTATGAAATTATATCTATTTTAAAGACGCTATTTTTTCCTTTCCTTTTCCCAAACTACTAATTTTTAGGGAGAGAGAGAGAGAGAGAGAGAGAGAGAGAGAGAGATATCCATTCCCCAGGATATACCTTTTTTTTTTTTTTTTTTGAGAGAGAGAGAGAGAGAGAGAGAGAGAGCGCACATACCCCTCTTTTTCCCAGGATACACTATTTTTAGGCTATACTGCATTGGGGGGGTACGATGCAGACCCTATAAATACCTCCCATCATAGGAAAAAAATATATATATACCAAGGGAAGTTGAAAAAAAGAGAAAGACAAAAAGTGAGGATTTTTTTCCCTAAAGGGTTTGTGTATATAAATTTTTTTTTAATGGTGATAGAGATAAAGAATGGGTGAATTATTATTATTATCATTATTATTATTATTATTATTATTATTATTATTATCATTATTATTATTATATGGTTAGGGCAGGGGTTTATATTACTCTGTGTGTGTGTGTGTGTGTGTGTGTGTGTGTGTGTGTGTGTGTGTGTGTGTGTGTGTGTGTGTGTGTGTGTGTGTGTGTGTAGCAAACAGCATCAAAACAAAAGCAAAGAAAAACCATGAAAAATAAAGACAACGAATAAAAACAGATCAATTATAATAAAACACAAACACAAACAAACAAGCAAAAATAAACAACAAGAAAACAACGCAGCAAAGCAAAGAAAAAAACAAACAGCGATAAAACAAACAAACAACAACAAGAACAACAAGAGCGCGACAGTGTATTGCGTGTCCAAAAGTTATTCAATTACCAGCACCCCCCCCCTCTCTCTCTCTCTCTCTCTCTCTCTCTCTCTCTCTCTCTCTCTCTCTCTCTCACTCTAACTTGTGAATCTTTTCTTCAATATTCTCTCCTATCTCAATCTTCCTTTTTTTAATCACCCATCTTTCTCTCTCTCTCTCTCTCTCTCTCTCTCTCTCTCTCTCTCTCTCCACACCTCAATATAATCATTTCCTTTACGTAAAAACTTTGGCAATAATCGAAATAATTCTTGCGCAAAAAAACAGATCAGAATTTTTCAATAGTTTTCGCGGCTCTTTCTCCCATTTTCGGGCGTATAGAAAACTGCATATATATTTTCAGGAAATTTCAGACGTCAGCCCCTTCAGGACGAGGATTTGGGCTCCTCCTTGGTTGAATGTAGTTTTCTGAAGATTGGAATAATATTAAAAAAATCGAACCTCTGAATTTAAGCACTTCAGTTTGTGTGTGTGTGTGTGAGAGAGAGAGAGAGAGAGAGAGAGAGAGAGAGAGAGAGAGAGAGAGAGAGAGAGAGAGAGAGATAAGGTGGAAAAGGAGGATAAAATAAGCAAAACAAATAAACAGGTGAGGAAAAAGGATGAGGAAAAATGAGGAAATGAAGCCTAAGAATAGTGAATGGACCAAGAAAAAGGCAGTAGAAAAAAAAAAGAGGGGGGGAATAAGACGGGCAATGGAAAAAAACAAGAAAAAATATTGGAAAAAAATATATTGGAAAACAGGTGAATTTAGCATGACCAGGTGATGCAAAGTCTCCTACCTGATGATTACCGTACCTGTGTAATTAACCTTGGGTGTAGATGGAGGGTTGTTCCGCGCGATACACCGTCATGGTCTATCTATCTATAGCCAGACGCCTTAATCCCGTAAGGGGTGGCCACAAACAAATCGCCTCCATGTCGCCCTGTCCCCCGCCATTTCATTGCCATGTTCCCAACTCACACCCGCCTCTCTCATATACAATCGTGCGAAGTTATATCAAAATCGGTCCATGCATGTGAAAGTTACGAAGCGGAAACGAAACTGCGGACGGGCTGACGAAACCACGGGAACCTTTACGGACTAATAAGATAGGGAAAGGGGATAGGAAAAAAAAAAAAAAAGGTAAAAGACTGGGGGGAGGGAAAATGGCAGGAAAAACTAAAAAAAAACTGGGGGAGGGAAAAGAGACAGGCAATGGAAAAAAGCAGGAAAATATGTGAAAAAAAAAATGTACACGAATATTAGGTAGGGGAGAAAAGGCAGGAAGAACTGAGGAAAAATTAGGAAAATAGGAAAAAAGTAAGAAAATAGGGTAGAAAAATGGAATGTAAAAAATTGGGAAAAAACAGGAAAAAGGTAAGGAAAAGTAAGCTGTCTAATTAAGCAATAAAGCCTGAGATTAGTAAAGGAGGCAGGAAAAATGGTAATAAAGCAGATTAGATAATGGAGGTGTCAGGGAGGAGTGAGGTAAGGGAAGGAGGAAGGAGAGAGAATGAAGGAGAGGTATGGAGGAAAAACAGGGAGGGAGGGAAAAGGAACGGAAAGGAGGGAAGTAAGGAGAGAGGGAAGAGGAAATGTTGGGATGGAGGGAGGAAGGGGAGGTGAAAAGGGGAGGGAGGGAGGGAGGGTGAGAGGAAGGAAGATGAAAAGACGAGGAAAAGACCCAACAAGGAGTACAAAGGAATACAAAAGATGAAACGAGGGAGGGAGGAGAAAGATAAGAGGTGGCAGGGAGAAAGAAAGAGGGAAAAGAAGATAAGGGTGAGAAAGTAAGAAAGATAAAACGAGAGAAGAAGGATAGGAAGAGAGTACGAAGAACAAAAGGAAGGAAAGAGGAGAGAGGTAAAAGAGGAGGGAGGAAAGAAGAGGAAAAGATTGAGAGGGGGAAGCAATGGAGAGGAAGAGAAGAACAGGAGGCGAATAACATGAAGAAAAAAGAGGAAAAAGAAGTAGGATATAAAAAAAAGGGAGAATGTAAGAGAAAAAAGAGAAAGAGAGGGGGCAAAAAAATAGAAAAAAGAGAAGGGAGGAGGAAGAAGAAAAGGAGAAAAAGATACAGGGAAGAGGAAAAAGGTAGGGAGAAAAAATAATAACAAAAAAAGAGGAAGGAAAAAGAAAATAGAGGGAGAGAAGAAAACGGAAGTGGAAAGAAAGGACCCACTAAAGAAATAATTAGAAAGGCAAGAAAAAGCACAAGAGAGTCTGGTGTTGTCTCAAGAAACAGGAAAAGGTTAAATAATGAATCAAAGGCCACTCCAGTCTCTCTCTCTCTCTCTCTCTCTCTCTCTCTCTCTCTCTCTCTCTCTCTCTCTCTCAATTCAATTTTCTTTCCTTTTCAATCTGTTCTCCCCACTCTGTCTATCTATCTATCTCTTTACCATTTATTTATCTATCGGCTAGCATTTCCCACGATTGTTGCTATTTTCATTTCTAATATCTCTCTCTCTCTCTCTCTCTCTCTCTCTCTCTCTCTCTCTCTCTCTCTCTCTCGCGTGACCTACCATAAAGAGGGGTGGTCAGACTGCGGGCCCTTCCCTTCCTCCCCATTTCCTCCCCATCTCCCCTCCCTTTCCTCTCTTCCCGTTCTTCCCTACCCTCTCCCTCCCTCTCTCCCTCTTCTTCTCTCTCCTTTCCTTCTTCCCTTTTCGTCTACTACTATTCATTCTCTTTTCATCCCTTTCACTAATTTTCCCATCTATCAGTCTATTTATCTATCTATCTATCTATTTTTATACTATCTACCTTTTCACTACGATGACGTGGTTCTCAATTTCTTTATAATTAATTTTTATGATTACTATGTGTGTCTGGATTTCTTTTCCTTACACACACACACACACACACACACACACACACACACACACACACTAATACAGACACACAGACAGACAGACAGACAGCAGAGGGAGACAGGAAAGCACAGACTGAGACAAAGAGCAAGAAACTTTATATCCCATCCTCTTGATTGCTCTCTCTCTCTCTCTCTCTCTCTCTCTCTCTCTCTCTCTCTCTCTCACACACACACACACACACACACACACACACACACACAGTCTTTAGGCAATGTATCTATATCAATCAGTCTAGCTATTTATATCTTCAAATTTCTCTCTCTCTCTCTCTCTCTCTCTCTCTCTCTCTCTCTCTCCTCTCTCTCTCTCTCTCTCTCTCTCTCTCTCTCTCTCTTGTCCTTGCCTCCCCTCCATCTCCCCCCTCCCCCGACAACCTTGTCTCCGAGTGAGAACAACTCTTTTCGTTCCTGAGAGAGAGAGAGAGAGAGAGAGAGAGAGAGAGAGAGAGAGAGAGAGAGAATAATGAGTTGGAGGGAGAAAATGTCAAAGTGAGAAATGATGAAGGTCGAGTTGACGTTTGTGTGATGGGAGGTAGACAGACAGACAGACAGACAGACAGTTAAATGGATAAGAAAGATATATTACTCTGAATAGACGGTTAGGTAGGTACAGATGGATAGATGAATGGATGGATACGTGTACGGATTGAGAGACTGTGTGTGTGTGTGTGTGTGTGTGTGTGTGTGTGTGTGTGTGTGTGTGTGTGTGTGTGTGTGTGTGAAAAATTCTATAATGTCACCTCATAATGAAGGGGCAAATACACTGCCTTGAAAAGAAGACAAAATCACTTTAAAAAAATCATCTTCCTTTAAAAAAATAAAGAAAATTACCTAAAAATCGTCTTCCTTTAAACTTAAGAAAATCCCAAGGAGACTCCATCCTAGCTAAGGGGTTAGCCACTTCACAAGATATTTTCTTTTTACATACTCAAAATTCAGACGATTTTTTCACCGTTTTCCATTGATTTTTTTTTTTTCCAAACTTGGGGGTTAGATAGAGGCTTCAATGACCCGTCCAATAATTTTTTTTTTAAGCTGAATAAAATCGTCTGAGGTGGAAAAATAATGAAAAAAATGTGATTGTTGGAGGTGAACACACACACTCTCTCTCTCTCTCTCTCTCTCTCTCTCTCTCTCTCTCTCTCTCTCTCTCTCTATCTATCTATCTATCTGAGAAAAATCGTCTGCTGTCAGGCTGAGGAAAATACCTACTTGTGTGTAAGTGTTTGTATTTAGGTCAAAGGTCAATCTCTCTCTCTCTCTCTCTCTCTCTCTCTCTCTCTCAGGGTTATACACATACAATTCGTGGTAGTTGTGGTTGTGGTGGTGGTAGTGGTGACAATGGTTGTGGTGGTGGTATTGATGGTAGGGGTGGTAATGATGATGGTAGGGGGAGTGACGGTGATGGTAGTAGTGTTAGTAGTGAGGGTAGGGGTGATAGTGATGGTGGTAGGGATGATGGTAGTGGTGGTAGTGATGGTGGTAGTGATGGTGGTAGTGGTGGTGGTGGTGGTAGTGATGGTGGTAGGGGTGATGGTGGTGGTAGTGATGGTGGTAGGGAAGATGGTAGTGGTGGTAGTGGTAGTGATGGTGGTAGGGGTGATGGTGGTAGTGAGACAAGTTAGGTGCTTGGCTCTCCACTCAGCTCTTCACTCTTATGCCTGGCACGTTCACGCTGAAGAGAGAGAGAGAGAGAGAGAGAGAGAGAGAGAGAGAGAGAGAGAGAGAGAGAGAGAGAGAGAGAGAGAGAGAAACATATATTTACGTCCGTATCGTTCAGCTCTATTACTTCATTAAGAGCGTCTAGGCCACTTATTACGGATATTTAAGGCAGGATGACCAGCCCCTATTCCCTGAGCAGCACAGTGTGAAAAAATACAACCCTTGGATCTAAACTCCAATCATACCTTACATCCGAATAAAGCGCCTTAATCTACTTGACCACCAGGCGTCCGTTCGATTCTATGGTTACCACCCAGCGTAGTATATGGCCTGGGCTACAAGACACCATTTTCCTTGTCACTCAGTTTAGTCAACTGAAGGTATCGCTACGTCGAGTGAGTGGATGATAGGCGCCTCCACCTCCCATATTATGCTATCCTAATTTTTCCACAACTACTTTCCTCCTCCTCCTCCTCCTCTTCTTTCTCCTCCTCCTCTTCTTTCTCCTCCTCCTCCTCCTCCTCCTCTTCCTCTTTCCTAACTTCTTCCTCCCTAGTGTAAGAAAAGATTAATCCCAGCTCTCCTATATCCTCCTCCTCCTCCTCCTCCTCCTCTTCCTCTTTCCCCTCTTCCTCTCTCCCCTCTTCCTCTTCCTCTTCCTCTCCAGCGTAAGACAAGACTAATCCCAGCTGACTTATCCCACCCTGGACGGATCCTCTCGTAAAATATAACCTCCTCTTCATCTCTCCTCTTCCTCCCTACATTTCTCTCTCTCTCTCTCTCTCTCTCTCTCTCTCTCCTTTATCCCTTTCCTCCCACCTCTCTAACTTTCTCAATTTATCTCTCTTTTTTGCTCTCTCCTTCTCACTCACTCTTCCTTCCTTCCTTCCTTCCTTCCTCGACTCTTTCTTCCCCCACATTCATTTTTCCCTTGTATCGTGCTTCTATGTATTCCCCCCCCCCTCCTCTCTCTCTCTCTCTCTCTCTCTCTCTCTCTCTTCCCAATTCTTATATTCATTCTATATTTTCTCTTTTTCTGATAGTTCTATGCCCTTCCTTCCTTCCTTCCTTCCTGCATTAATTCATTAATTCATTCATTCATTCTTCCTTCCTTCATCTTTATCTCACCTTTCTTCCCTACACATTCTTTCTCATTTCACCCTTTCTTTTTCTTCCTATAGCATTTACTTTTTCGTTTCTCTCTCTCTCTCTCTCTCTCTCTTCTCCTCCTCTTCATTACTTCCCTCCCCCTTCCTTCGTCAATCCATCAAATCCTTCCTCCCACAGTTTTCTCCTCCTCCTCCCCTCCTTCCCTACATCTCTCCCTAAATCCCTCAATCCCTCCCTCCCTCCCTCTCTCTCCCTCCCTCCCTCCCTACCTTATTGCTTCCCTCATACTCTTCTCTGTTCTCACCTTAGTTTAAAATTCTCTCTCTCTCTCTCTCTCTCTCTCTCTCTCTCTCTCTCTCTCTCTCTCTCTCTCTCTCCTTAACCCCTTCACCTTTCCTTTGCTCTCCCTTTCTCTTCCTCCCTCCTCTCCGTTGATCTTTTCTCTCTTTCACCCTCTTTCTCTCTCCTTTTCCTTCCACGCTCCCTCTTTCTCCCTCTTTTCTTCAATCATTTCTTTCACTTGTTCCTCTGTCTCTCTCTTAATCCCTCCATCATTCCTCTTTCTCTCTCCCTCCATCCTTCCCTCCCTCTCTCCCTCCTTCACTCCTTTCATTTCTCCCTCTTTCCCTCCATTAATCCCTCCACCCTTCCTCTTTCTCTCCCTTCCTCTCTCCCTTAATCCTTCCCACCCCTCCTCCCTGCCCCTGCCTACCTTAATCCCTCCCTTGCACCCTATTCTCACCCTTACTCTCCCTGGACATAAGGCTCACCTTCTCTATTTACTCCCTATATTGCCTTACCTGCTCCACAATACACCTCTGTCTATATTGGTAATTAAGATCGAATGGATGGATGGATGGATGGATGGATGAGTGAGTGGATGGAGGGATGGATGGATGAGTGAGTGAGTGAGTGAGTGGATGGAGGGATGGATGGATGACTGAGTTAGTGATTGGATGGATGGGTGGATGGATGGACGGATAGACGGATGGATGGACTTATGGAAGGAGACGAAGAGATGGATGGATGGATGGACAGTCAAACGAATAAACCAAAGAGTGTGTCAGTACCAGCATGAGAGGTGGCCTGCAGTACTACCGGACCCAGGTTCAAATCCCCGCTGGGGCAGGGAACAGTTTAAGGATTTGAATTTCATGTAAAAGCAGAATTTACCGATCTACCAGAAGACCCGCCGACATGTCTTAAAAACGAGACAGCATCTAAAATAAATAAATAAAAATAAATGGACGGATGGATGGATCACTGGATAGATGGATAGAAGGGCGGATAGATGGATGAATTGATGGATAGACGAAACAGAATAGAACCCAAAACTGAACCTAGAGGCATTTCACTAGTAAAATTAAGTTTTTATTTTCTTCACTGAATTATGGATTTTTTTTATTTTTACGTCCAATAAGGCAGTGAAAGATTTAAAAATGTCAGAGAGAGAGAGAGAGAGAGAGAGAGAGATGGAGGGAAGCCAAGGGGGAGGGAGAGAGGAAGGAAGAGGGAGGAAGCACGCAACCATTAAGACTGTCAGAGCGTGTCAGTCTTCCCACACACACTCACACGCACACGCACGCAATATTAAGCACACACAAATATGCGCACGCAATCTTACACAAACACACCCACACAGACACCCACCTACACAATACATATATACACCTGCCTACACACACACACACACACACACACACACACACACGCACACACACACACACGCATCCCCCCCCACACACACATTATACCAAACAAACAAATCTATACTACGCACACAAATCCCCACAAAAACACACACAGACCACACACGCACACATACATACACATAGACATACACAAACACATTTACATACATGAATAACCAATGAATGAAGAGGAGAGGAAGATAAGAGGTTTCTGGATGAGTGGATGGTTGGATGGATGGATGGATGGATGAATTGGCAGGTGGATAGGTTAGTGGAAATGGTGTATATATATAAAGAGAATTGGATGGATAGATGGATGGATGGATGGATGGATGGATGGATGGTGGGTGGGTGGGTGGATGGATGGATGGATGGATGGATGGATGGTGGGTGGGTGGGTGGGTGGATGGATGGATGGATGGATGGATGGGTGAAAGGATGGATGGATGGATGGAAGGTTGAGTGGATGAATAAATGGGTAGGTGGGGAGGGGGAGAGAGAGAGAGAGAGAGAGAGAATCAACACTCTGACAAATAAACAAATACAGGAAACTTGTAAACACAGGATCTCTCTCTCTCTTTCGCACACACACACACACACACACACACACAAATAGCCTACACAAACACACACACCCGTCCCAATTCCAAACGCACACAGTAACGCACACAAACGCACACAGGGAAGCTAAACAGAGGTCAGACATGCTGGTGGAGTGTGTGTACCAATGCTCTCTCTCTCTATTTACCTACATATTAACTGACGGACCGGGAGGGAGGGAGGGAGGGAGGGAAGAAAGGAGGGAGGGAGGAAGGGAGAGGGAAGAGGGATCGAGAAGGAAGAGAAGGATGGATGTGGAAATAGCTGAGAAGATGCGGAGAGAAAGAACGAAGGAGCGAGGGAGAGAGAGAAGAAATGAGGGAGGGAAGAAAGGAGGAAGGGAGGGAGAGAGGAAGGGAGCGAGCAAAGAAGGAAGGGAGAAGGAAGAGGGAGGAGGAAGAGAAGGATGGATGAGGAGATAGGTGAGAACAAGCATAGAAAGGAAGGAAGGAAGAACGGAAGGATTGAAGGAAGGAAGAACGGAAGGATTGAAGGATGGAAGAACTGAAGGATTGAAGGAAGGAAGAACTGAAGGATTGAAGGAAGAACGGATGGAAGGAGGAAATGACGGAGAGAGAGAGAGAGAGAGAGAGAGAGAGAGACATGAGAGCCTGATAAATATGATACACACATCGATAAGTGAAGAGTTTGAGTGAGTCAATAAAGAGAGAAAGTGAGTTATTGAGAGAGAGAGAGAGAGAGAGAGAGAGAGAGAGAGAGAGAGAGAGAGAGAGAGAGAGAGAATGAATACGGAAATCGACGTGTACTTGAAAAAATGAGATAATTGGATGCGAAAGGATGGGATAATAAAAACGAGAGAGAGAGAGTGGAGGGGAGGGAGGGAAGGCTAGGCTCTTCTTCACTGACAGGGATTGCCTCAAGAATCAAATTTAGGCTGACCGCTCCTCTTGTGGGGGGTTAAGAGGAAGGAAGAGGAGGAGGGGAGATGAGGGGAGAGAGGAAATGAGGGGAGGAGGGAAGGGAGATGAGGGGAGAGAGAAAATGAAGGGAGGAGGAAGGGGAGTGAGGGGTTAATGGAAAGAAGAAAGGGTGAAATATAAAAGAGGAAGGAAGAGAGGGGGAGGAAGAAGACTTAGGGATGTCAGGAAAGAGGAAGAGGAGGAAGGGAAGGGGAGAGGAGAGAGAAAAGAAGAGAGTAAAGGAGAGAGAGAGACAGAGGGAAGGGAGTAAGAAGAGGAGAGGGATGGAGGAAAAACAGGAATATTATAAAAAAAAATGCTAGTGACGTCATGAAAAAAAAATACGAGAAAGAGAAATGGGAGAGTAAAAAGAGGGGAGAGAGGAGAGAAGAAAGAGAGGAAAGAGCAGAGCGGAGAGAGAAATGGAGGAGGAGGAAGTAACTGGGAAAGAGGAGAGGAAAAGAGAATGAAAAAATATAGGAAAAGATAGTGGACAAGAACAAGATTAAAAATGAATGAAGGAATATATTGAGAGTGAGAGAGAGAGAGAGAGAGAGAGAGAGAGAGAGAGAGAGAGAGAGAGAGTGAGGAGTGGAGAGGGGAGGTAAAATTGAAGGTAGGGTCAAGAGGGGAGAGGACTTATGAGGTGAGGGGAGATAAGGGGAGAGGGAAGAGAGGGGGAGAGGGGAAAAGGGGGAAGAGAGAGGGAGAGGGGAAAGGAAGGAAACGAAGGAGGGAATAAAGGAGGAAAGTATACGGGTGGTTAGAGTGAAGGAGGGAGAAGGAGAGGTGAAGAGGGAGGGAGGAAAGTGAGAGGGAGGAATATGGTGAGGAATGGAGGAAGAAGGTGAAAAAAATAGGAAGGAGGGGGGGAGAAATGAGAAAATCAAGAAAGCAGGGATGACGATGGTGGTGTGAGGGAGAAAACGAGAAAGGGAGGAAAGGGAGAAGAAGGGAGGAGGGAAGGAGAATGAAGGAGAGAAACAAACAAAGAAAATCAAAACAAAGACAATGGTGTTTTGTTTGTCCTATGAAAAAAAAAAGAGAGAGACGGAGATGAAGGAATGAGAGAGATGAATATAAAGGAGATGAAAGGCAGTGTGAAAAATGAAATACTAACAGGAAGAGAGGAAGGAGAGAAGAGAGAGGAGGAGAAGACTGAGGGAGAGGAAGAGAGAGGAGAAAGAGAGGGGGATGTGAGAGGAGGAAGAGAAAGGGGATGAGAGAAGGTAAAGAAGAGGAACAGACGAAAACTGGGAAAGAGGAGGAGAGAAGAGGAAGAGAGAAGGTAGAGAAGAAGAAAATCAGGGTAGAGAGCGAGAGAAGAGGGAGAGAAGAGGAAGAGAAATAGGAGAAAATGTCAGAGAAAAAGGAGGGAGAGTATGAAGAAATGGAGAGAAGGGGGAGGAAGGAGGGAAAGGGAGGGAAGACGAAGAGGGAGATGAGAAAGAGAGGAGAGGAGAGAAGAGATGGGGTAAAGGAGGAGAAATGGAGGAAGAAACGAAGAGAAAGGGGGAAAGAAAAAGGGTGAGAGAAGGGAGAAGGGTCGGTAAGTGGGAGAAAAAAGGGAGCCAAGGGAGATTTAAGAGGGTGAGGTTGATGGGTAGGGACAAAAGGGAGAGGGTGGAGAGGGAGGAAGAGAGGGGGAGAAAAAGGAAAAGGAGGCAGAAGAGAGAGGGGAGATGAAGGAGGAAAAATGGCAGAGGAAGTGGGTGAAAAGGATGAGGAAGTGGAGGAGAGAGGGAAGGAAAGGGAGAAGTAAAAGGAGAAAGGGTGGAAGAGAAGGTGGAAGAGTGGGTGGAAGAGAGGGTGAAAGAGAGGGTGAAAGAGAGGGTGGAAGAGAGGGTGGAAGAGAGGGTGGAAGAGAGGGTGGAAGAGAGGGTGAAAGAGAGGGTGGAAGAGAGGGTGGAAGAGGGGCAAAAGGAACATGATTCGAGAAGAAGAGAAAAGGAAAAGAGTGAAAAGAGGTGAAACAGAGGGAGAAAAAGGAAAAAGTAGAGGAGAGGGGATAAAAAAGACGAAGTAAAAAGAGGAGAGAGAAGAGAAGAGAAGAGAAGAAGAGAAGAGAGGAGAGAAGAGAGGAGGATGTTTATGTGGCTTACCCCCCCCCAAGTCAAGAGAGGAGATGGAGGGCAAATGAAAGACGAAAGAGAAGGAATCTATGAAGGTGTGTGTGTGTGTGTGTGTGTGTGTGTGTGTGTGTGTGTGTGTGCGTGAGAGAGAGAGAGAGAGAGAGAGAGAGTAAGGTATGAGAAAGAAGAATAAAGGGAGGGAATGAGTTTTTCTTCTCCCCTCTATTCTCTCCCTTTATTACCTATCCCTCCCTCTCTCCATCCTCTCCCCCATCCCTCCTTTTCATTGTCTCACCCTCCCTCCCTCCCTCCCTCGCTCCCTCCCTCCACCTCTCACTCCCCCTGCCCCTTTCCCCTCCCTACCTCCCTCCCCTCTTCCTTCTACCAATATTTCCTCTCCTTTCTCTCTTTCCTCCCATCATATCTACCCCAACCCCCTCCCTTCCCTCTCCCTTCCTCCTCCTCACTATTTCTCTCTCCCTCCCTCCCTCCTCCCTTCCCCTACCTTCCTCTCCCTCTCTCTCCCTCCCTTCAAATTCTCTCACCCATGCTTCCTTCCCTCCTCTCTCTCTCTCTCTCTCTCTCTCTCTCTCTCTCTCTCTTCTTTTTACCTACCTTCCTTCCCTCTTTCCCTTCCCTACTTTCATTTTTCCATCCCTCTCTCCCTTTACTTTCAAATTTCCCTTTATATCTCTGTCCTACCTTTCCTTCCTTCCTTCTTTCCTACCTCCCTCTCACTCCTCTACCCTCCCGTTCTTTCTCTCCTCTTCCCTCTTCACTCTACCCTCCCTCCCTCTCACTCCCCCTCCCCTTCTTTCTCTCTTCTCTCTACCTTTCGTATATCCCTCCCTCTCACTCCCCTCCCCTGCTTTCTCTCTTCCCTCTACCTTTCCTCCCTCTCTCCATCTCTCCCTCCCTCCCCTTTTCTCTTCTTTCTACCTTTCCTCCCTCCCTCCCTCCCTCTCTCCCTCCTGCTGTTATATTTCCCGGCACAATTACCATAAGATATAAATCTTCCCCTCCCAGGCCTCCCTTCCTGTCTCTCCCTCCCTCCCTCCCTCTATCCCTCCCTCTCTCCCTCCCTCTCTCCCTCTCTCCTTCTTTCACTCACTCAACTTCGCTCTTCCCTCCCTTCGTCCTCTCTTTCAACATTTACAATTTCCCCCTTCCTTCCTTCCTTTCACTTCCTTCCTTCCTTCCTTCTTTCCTAACTTCTTTCATTCATTCCTTCCTTCTTTCCTAACTTCTTTCATTCCTTCCTTCCTTCCTTTCCTTTCCTTCCTTCCTTTCTTCCTTCCCTTTCCTTCCATCCTTCCTTCGATTTTGACTAACCATATCTCTCTTCTCTTCACTTTCCTTCATCCCCTTTCCTTTCCTTTTTTCCTTCACCTACTTTACTTCCTTATTCCATTATTAAACTTACTACCTCTCTCTCTCTCTCTCTCTCTCTCTTACAAAACTCCCCCTTATAAGGAAATATCCTTCCATTAAAGAATTTCCTCCTTTTAAGCAAATTTACCTCACCTCTTCCTCCCTCTTTCTCTCCTGTCTTCCTCTCCCTCTCTCTTTCTCTCCTGTCTTCCTCTCCCTCCCTCTTTCCTTCTATCCTGTTCATCCCTCTTTATTTCCTGTCTTCCTCTCCATCCCTATTTCTCTCCTGTCTTCCTCTCTCCCTCTTTCTCTTCTGTCCTCCTCTCCCTCCCTCTTTCTCTCCTTCTATCCTCTTCATCCCTCTTTCTCTCCATCCTCTTCATCCCTCTTTTTCTCCTGTCTTCTTCTCCCTACCTCTTTGTCATATTTCGCTTCCTATCTTCCTCTTTAATTCTATCAATCTTTCTCTTTTTCTTTCTCTGTTTTCCTTCCTCATCCCTTCTATCTCATCTATCTCCTCTCCCTTTCTCTCTCTCTCTCTCTCTCTCTCTCTCTCTCCCTCTCACCCATTCTCCTCCCAACCTCTTTTCACCCCTCCCTGTTCTGCCTTTCCCCCTCCCTCCCTCCTCTCCCTCCCTCTCATTCACTCTCCCTTATTACCGCCTAAACTGAGCGATATCTAAAGGGACACAAAGGGCTCAGGATAAAGGGAAATGGCTACAATCAAGTGAAAATGGCCTCTCGCAACGCTAAGGAACGTTTCGAAAAATAACAGGAAAATTGCAACGAGGGAAAAAAAAAGGAAAACAAAAAATGAAAAAAAAAGTTTGTGGAAAGGATTTGGATTTTTGTGTTGAAAAATTGGGTAAAAAAAAACTTAAGTGACAAAATTATATCTATTTATCTATCTATCTCCTCCTCCTCCTACTTTTACTACTACTACTACTACTACTACTACTACTACTACTGCTGCTGCTGCTACGACGACGACGACCACCACCACCACCACCACCACCACCAGTTACCACAACTACCACCACCACCACCACCACCACCACAGCTACAACCACCAATAACATGAATTCACAAAACTACATCAATAACTCATCGCGAATCACTCAGACTAAGTAGCAATCGGGCGAGAGTTAAGGCTTCAAAAATATGCGATGAAATTAGAAGCAGACTGGATGGTTAATGAAGAAGTTTGGAAATAATCGGATGATCTGAGAGGGAGGGAGGGAGGGAGGGAGGGAGTGGGCGAGGGAGGGAGGGGGAGGGAGGGAAGGAGGGAGTGGGGGAGGGAGGGAGGGAGGGAGAGGGAGGAAGTGGGGAAGGGAGGGAGGAAGTGGGGAAGGGAGGGAGGGAGAGGGAGAGAAGAAGGGAGGGGGGAACGATAGGAGGAGGAAGGAAAAGAGGGAGGGAAGGAGGGAGTGGAAGAGGGGTACGCAATGGGAAGAGATGGGGAAGGGAAGGAGGAAAGGAGGGAGAGGGAGCGCTAAGAGATAGGAGGAAGGGGAAGAGAGAGGGAAAGAAGGACAGAACTGACGGAAGGAAGGGGGAGGGGGAGTAGGAGGGAGAGAGAGGGAGAGAGTTAAGAGGAGAGGGAAGGGTGGGAGGAAGGGAGGGAGAGAGGAAAGAAAGGTAATGAGGAAATGAGGGAGAGAAGGCGAAACTAAGGGCGGGAATGAGTATGATAAAGGGAGGATAAGAGAAAACAGGACGAAGGGTGAAAAGGAAAAGGAAGGTGGGACAGGAAGGGGGAGAGGAAGTGAGGGAAGGAAAGAGAGGAAGGGAAGGAGGGAGAGGAAGGGAAGGAGGGAGAGGAAGGAGGGAGAGGAAGGAAGGGTAGAGAAAATGAAAGGTGGGTGGAAAGGAAGGGAGAGAAGGAAGAAGAGAAGGAGGGAGGGAGAAAAGAAATAAGACAGGAGGAGGGAGGGGGAGGGGAAAAAAAGATGCGAGGAGGAAGGAAAGAAAAAAAATCCAGAGAGATAACTTAGAGGGTGAGAAAAGAATGGAAGTAAAGGTGAGGGAGGGAAGGAGGGAGGGAGGAAGGTAGAGAAGGATTAAGGAGGGAGGGAGGGAGGGGGGGATCAGGGAGGGAGGGATGGAGGAAAGGAGAGAGAAGACTGGAGGAAACCCAACAGTCTCTCACAAATTTTAGCCCACAACAGGAAGGAGGAGAGGCCGATATTGCCCCCTCTCTCTCTCTCTCTCTCTCTCTCTCTCTCCTTAAACTCTTCGTCCCTCCCACCCACCCTCCCTCCTTCCCTAGTTTTCCTTCCTTCCTTCTCTCCCTCTCTTACTCCCTCCTTCTCTCACAAATTTTAGCCCACAACAGGAAGGAGGAGAGGCCGATATTGCTCTCTCTCTCCTCCCTCTCTAGCTCCTTCCTTCCTTTCTTCCCCCCCTCCCTCCTTCCTCTGTCTCTTTCCTTCATTCGTTTATCCATCCAATATTTCTCTTCTCTTTTATTTTTATTTTTACTTTTTTTTAACATTTCCGCATTTCTTTCAGACATTTTTTCTCTCTCTTGCCCCCTCCCTCCTCTCTCTCTCTCTCTCTCTCTCTCTCTACCTACCTACCTACCTATCTATCCATCTATCTACTCTCTCTCTCTCTTGACATCAGATCACCATCAAAAACAAAAAAGGAAAAAATATTGATAAGGGATACTGAAAAAAATAAATGAAAAAAAAAGTAACTAAAAAGAGAATTGAAAGAACGAGATGAGAAAGAGATAAAGAAAACAGAAGAGGGATAATGGGAGGGATGAAGGAAGGGAAGAAAATGAAGGAAAGGATGAAGGAAGGGAGGAAGGAAGGGAAGAAAATGAATGAAAGGATGGAGGAAGGGAGGAAAGTAGGGGAGAAAATGAAGGAAGGATGAAGGAAGGGAGGAAGGAAGGGAAGAAAATGAAGGAAAGGATGAAGGAAGGGAGGAAGGAAGGGAAGAAAATCAAGGAAAGGATGGAGGAATGAAGGAAGGGAAGAAAATCAAGGAAAGGATGGAGGAAGGGAGGAAAGAAAGGAAGAAAATGAAGGAAAGGATGGAGGAAGGGAGGAAGGAAGGGGAGGGAATGAAGGAAAGAATGATGGGAGGCAGGAAGGATGGAGAAAAAGTAAGGAGAAAGGAAAGGACAAATTCAGAGAGTATAGGAAAAAACTGAGAAAGAGCAAAAAGAGAACTATAAAACTAAAAAGAGTAAAAAGAGTAAAAAGCACAAAAAATCAATGAGCAAAAAGAGCAAAAAGAGAAGAAATGGGGCAAAAAGAGTAAAAAGAGCAAAAAGAATAAAGAGAGCAGAGAATAAAGAGCAAAAAGAGAATAAAGAGAGCAGAGAATAAAGAGCAAAAAGAGCAGAGAATAAAGAGCAAAAAGAGAATAAAAAGAGCAAAAAGGACAAAAAGGGTAAGAAAAGAGCATAAAAGCAAAAAGAGCATAAAAAGAGCAAAAAAAGAATAAATGGAGCAAAATTAGAATAAAAAGAACAAAAAGCACAGAGAAAAAGAGCATAAAGAGAGGAAAAAGAGCATACAGAGAGAAAAAAAGAGAATAAAAAGAGAATATAGGGTGTTTGGGATATAACAAAAAAATAAAATAAAAAAAGAGGGAAAAACGGAGAGAAAAATATCGATAACGGAAAAAAGGAAAAAAAAAATGGTAACGATGGGAAAAGGGAGAGAGAGAGAGAGAGAGAGAGAGAGAGAGAGAGAGAGAGAGAGAGAGAGAGAGAGAGAATACACGAATCAAAAGGAAGGGGAAGACAAAAAATGAATTTAAAAAAAAAAGAGGAGAAGGAATAAGGAAAAACGAAAAGGGAGGACAATCATGACTAAAGGAAGAAAATGAAGAAAGAGGGAGAATCAAATGGGATAAGGGAGAGAAATGAGAGAAGAGGAAGAGAAGGGAGGGAAGGGGAAGAGAGGGAGAGACCACCTCCCTCACCCTTAAATGGGGGTTCATTACTCGAGAGAGAGAGAGAGAGAGAGAGAGAGAGAGAGAGAGAGAGAGAGAGGCATATAAATGAAACAGAAGAAAGACTGACAGGCCATAAAGACAGACAGACAGACAGACAAAGGGATGTAGTAAGTAGTAGGTAGATAGACTGAGATAGACAGACAGACAGAAGTGAATGGATGAGGTCAGAAAGACAGATAGATAGATAGACAGATGGATGGATGGATGGATGGATGGATGGGATAAATACAGATAGATATATAAGGATACATGGATGGATGAATAGATGCAAGAATAGAGGCAATGAATAAATAAATATCTAAGAAGAAAGGATGAAGAAAAAAGCAGATGAAACTCGGAAGAAAGAAAAGGGAGAATGGGGAGGCACACAGGGAGAATAAAGGGAGGATAGGGAGAGTGAAGGGAGGGAAACCACTAGTGAAGATATATGCCGCTAGGGGTACTCTCTCTCTCTCTCTCACTAAAGGAGAGAGAGAGAGAGAGAGAGAGAGAGAGAGTGTCACTATATTTACCAAGAATATCCGGAGTGTTTGTGGTTTAGCAAGTGAAGATTTATGGGTGGGTAGGTAGGTAGGTAGGTAGGTCGGTAGATAAGCAGGCAGCAAGCAGGTAGGTAGATAAGTTGATAGGCAGGCACGCAGGGAGGTAGGTAGGTAGGTAGGTAGGTAGGTAGGTAGGAAGGTTGGTAGGTAGGTAGGTTGGTTAGGTAGGTAGGTAGGTAGGTAGGTTGGTAAATAGGTAGGTAGGCACAATACTTACGGAAAGAGGTAAGTAGGAGGAACAGGATATTGACGATGATGGATATGAAGCCATTGGACAGAGAGAGAGAGAGAGAGAGAGAGAGAGAGAGAGAGAGAGAGAGAGAGAGAGAGAGAGAGAGAGAGAGAGACAGACAGACAGAGAGAGAGAGAAACAAACCCCCAAAAAAATTATATGGAAAGGGAGAATAGGTAAACGGAGAGAGGAAGGAAAGGGGGAGAGAGACAGAGGAAGGAGAGAGAGAGGGAGATTTATAGCCAGGGAGGGAGGGAAGGGAGGGATTAAGGTAGAGGATTACAACTGGGATGCTTCTCTTACCTATAAAGGGAGGGAAGGGAGGAGGGTAATATAAGGTAATATTTTAAGGAAGGCAGAGCAATATTTTAGGCAAGAATAATAACCTTAAAATAACTGGAATATTAAGGTAAGAGCAAGATAAATATTACACCCACATCATAACCAATTTCTCTTTGGTGGGAGAGTGACGGCCAGAATTAAACCATCCTCACGCTGGCAATGTACGAATGGAATTGACAGGAGAGTGATGAAATGTATATAGTTATTTCACCTAAACTTGGCCAAGTCTTTCGTCATTTTGTAGCACTCCACGTAGTTCATTTCCAGAGAAAGACAATGCTATGGTTCTATTATTCCCGCTGCACTTCTTCGTGACTAGCAACACATTCTATTGTCATTCTACTCTGCATTTACGATGGAAAGATGGAAATTTGGGGCCAAGTTAAAGAAAATATATGGTAGATTTTTTTTTTTTTAATTTTGTCATTCGTGTTCTCTCTCTCTCTCTCTCTCTCTCTCTCTCTCTCTCTCTCAAAGATTAGAGAAAGGAAGGTGAAAAGATACAAGAGGAAGAAAGGTCAGAAAACAGAAATGAGAGAGAGAGAGAGAGAGAGAGAGAGAGAGAGAGAGAGAGAGAGAGAGAGAGAGAGAGAGAGAGAGAGAGAGAGACAGACAGACAGACAGACAGAAATGAGAGAGAGAGAGAGAGAGAGAGAGAGAGAGAGAGAGAGAGAGAGAGAGGTGAGGGGAAAATTAGGGAGGTGAGAGGAAGGGAGAGGGGAGGGAATGAGATGCTAAGTTCTCTCCCTCCCTCCCTTCCCTCTCCTTCTCCCTCCCTCCCTCTGAAATTCCACCTCTGCTTTTAGTCCTGCTGAGAGGAGGCATTAGCTTCCTCCCTCCCTCCCTCCCTCCCTCTCTCCCTACCTCCCTCCCTCCCATTCTCCTCTGTTCATTCTTCCCTTTACTTAGTCTTACCTTTCCTCTCTCTCTCTCTCTCTCTCTCTCTCTCTCTCTCTCTCTCTCTCAAACCATATATATACAAATTTCCTTATCTAAGTCTTTTACTTTTTTTTTAATCCATACCACAGATCACAGTCAAAAATAACTTTACGTAAAAATCGAAAATAGCATTAATCTCAATCTCGCCCCCCTCTCAGCTGAAGAAAACCGTCTGGTGTTAAGGGGGAAGGTATTGACACTCCTAGGCTCCCTTTTCACCCTTCCCTTATCCCTCCCTTTTCCCTTTCCCTTATCCTCCCTTTGGGATATATTTTTTTTTAATTAAATCACCTTTCAGTCAATCAACTTTCTCTCTCCCCCTGTGTGTGTGTGTGTGTGTGTGTGTGTGTGTGTGTGTGTGTGTGTGTGTGTGTGTGTGTGTGTGTGTGTGAGAGAGAGAGAGAGAGAGAGAGAGAGAGAGAGAGAGAGAGAGCAACGGGGTAGGAAGTGTGAGAGCTGATCGGTTAAGGGTGAGAACTGAGATTGGAAATGCATATGACAACCACAGTCACCATCACAATCACCAGTCACCACTACAATCACCATCAGTCACCACAATCACCAACACCATCACAATCACCATCACAATCACTCCCCAACCACCGTACTCACTTCCACAATCACCACCACAATCACCACCACACCTTCCTAACACCTCATCACGACCATGAATACATAATGAACCCTACCTGTTCAAATACACCCAAGGAATTTGAATACAGGAGTGTTCAGAAAGGAGAGAGAGGGAATTGAACACTTTGAATGGATATAAAGAGAATTGAACACTATTAGAGGAGAATTCGAATACATTTGGAGTCTCTCTATTGTTAACCTAATGTGGGGAAGATAAGAGGAAATGAGAGAGAGAGAGAGAGAGAGAGAGAGAGAGAGAGAGAGAGAGAGAGAGAGAGAGAATTTTAATGGTCTTTTTTCTAGTTTTTCTTTGATTTTTCTGGGTTACCTATGTTTTTTTTTTGGTAGGTGGATCTCTCTCTCTCTCTCTCTCTCTCTCTTAATCCCTCCCTTCTAACACCTTCCCTCCTTCTCTCTACCTTACCTCTCCCCTGCCCTCCCCTAGTCCACCTCCACACCCCCATCTGCCTCCCTTTTTCCTCCTCATCCCTGACTATTTTCCCCTCCCTCTCATCATCATCATCATCATCAATCTACCTACTATTTCCCTCCCCAATCATCATCATCATCATCAATCAATCATCATCATCATCATCAAGTACCTACTATTTCCCTCCCCAATCATCATCACCATCATATCTTATTTCCTCACTCGTCACTACCATCCTCCTCCTCCCCTCTCTCTCTCTCTCTCTCTCTCTCTCTCTCTCTCTCTCTAATAGCGGCAGGTAAAAGAACAGCAGCGATAATCAATAAAAACGTCACAGGTGGATGAAATACAAGCACACTCTCACGCCGACATTGCTGCCAATTTGCCCACAGCGGGATTAATATTTATTCCCGGAGCCTTGAGTTGACGGCACGCGCTTCGAGGGAGGAAAAAAGGAAAAAAGAGCAAAAAAGGAAAAAGGAACAAGGAAAAGAGGAAAAAGGAAATAGGTAAAAAAGAGGAAAAAAGGGAAAAAAGGCAAAAAAGGAAAAAGGAACAAGGAAAAGAGGAAAAAGGAAATAGGTAAAAAAAGAGGAAAAGGAAAATAGGAAAAAAGAGGAAAAAAGGAAAAAAAAGGGGAAAGAAAAAGTAAAAAAGAGAAAAAAGGAAAAAAAGAGGAAAAAGGAAATAGGAAAAAAAGAGGAAAAAAGGAAAATGGAAGAGGAAAAGGATACAGATGAAAAAAGGAAAAATGGAAAAAGGAAAAAAAGAGGAAAAATGAAATAGGAAAAAAGGAACAAAATATGAAAAAAGGAAAGAGGAAAACGAAGGAAAGGGAAAAAGAAGGGAGAAAGGAAAATCGGAGGAATAAGAAAAAGCAAAAAAAAGAGGAAAAATGAGGAGAAAAAAGAGGAGAAAAAGAGGAAAAGGAGCTTGGGTGACTGAGATGGGGAAAGACTGAGGTTGGCGAGAAAGGGAAGTGGAAAAAAAATGATGATGAAAAAAATGGACTTAAATATATGCAAGAAGGAAAAAACTTACGAAAAAAAAACATGGAAGGGTGGAAGAAAAGGTGAAAAAAAAAAAGAAACATGCGTAACAAAAAGGTGCATGAGAAGGCAAAGGGGAAAAATGGGGAAGTGATAAAGGAAAGCAATCATTGAAGGACATAGGGGAATGGAACTATACTCACTCAAAAAAAATAAAGCGATTCTCTCTCTCTCTCTCTCGTTCTGAATTGCCTCTACCCAAATTAAATGGTGAAAGTTATGTATCCAATAAAAATCACACACACACACACACACACACACACACACACACACACACATTCTCTCTCTCTCTCTCTCTATCCTTGTCACTAACCCCTCTTCATCTGTCAATATTCCGGATCCAACTCAACCCAAAACTAAAGGAATTAGACAATGATTTATGGCAATTATTTTTCATGTTATCACTTTATTACATCTCCCAAACCTAGTAGAATAGCCTGAGGGGTAGATTAAAATGGTAGATTGGTAGATTAGAAGATGGAGGAGAGGTTGAAGATGCTAGATGGAGGTGTGAAGGAAGGGTCGAGTATCCCCTGTGAAGATTGGCATTATCTTGGTGTCGTCTTAGAGGGTGGGAAGTGATTTGTCTTTAGATTTCGGTGTGGATCGGTGGGGGGTTATAAAATGGGTGATGTGGGTGGAGAGAGACAGAGAGAGAGGTGGGTGTACTATGAAAGGAGTGGGCGGAGAGAGAATGGGGTCGGTGGAGTAAATGTAGAGTGGGTAGAGGGAGAGTGGGGTGAGTGGAGTTTATGTGGAGTGGGAGGAGAAAGAGTGGAGTAGGTGGTGACAGAAGGTGGGGTGGATGGAGTAAAGGTATGGTACGTGGGGTAAGGGCAGAGTGGGTGGAGAAAGATGAGTGGAATGGGTGAGGATGGTGATGGGGTGTGGAGCAGGGTGAGGGACAATACAACCTGTGAAGAAAAAAATAAGCATTGCAGGTCAGCCAGTGTGGGCGTGACGATATGCAAAATTTTCTCCAAGAACAACAACAAGAAAGAAAAAGGAAAAAAACACGCCGCTCTCATGTATATATATATATATATAGATCTATATATATATATATTTATATATATATATAAATCTATATATATATATATATATATATATAAAGATATATAGTAAAAAAAATATTAGTCAAAATCTTTTCAGGAAAAATACTCTACTTTTTCCCCTCACCGTCAGCTCCCTTTCACTTTCCCTGTCAAATGCCCGTCCAGTGCCTCCATACTTCCCTCCCCTCTCCCCTTCCCTCCCCTCCCCTCCTCTCCCTGTCAAATATTTGCTGCCCTCCCCGCCTCTGTCAATTCCCCTTTTATTCTTGTCATGTTCGTTTTGCGTGGGTTGTAATGTATATATATATTTTGTTTCATGGACTTTTTTTTTGCTCTCTCTCTCTCTCTCTCTCTCTCTCTCTCTCTCTCTCTCTCTCTCTGTATGTATGTATGTATTTTTTTCATGTTTATTTTTTGGGGTACTTTTTACACCCTCAAAATGCCTCTGTTTCTGCATACTCTTTTTTCCCCTTCAATTTATCGCTATGTATATCTTTAACAATTTTATTTCTGCGTATTTTTTCCCCCACCTCTCTCTCTCTCTCTCTCTCTCTCTCTCTCTCACACACACACACACACACACACACACACATCCCTTCCAATTCCAGCCAGCAATAGCCATACAGGAAAAACACCAAATCGCCGCCATTAAAATCGATAAAATGGTGTTTTGATCCGAGCGCTCTGACAGGGGAGGAGGAGGAGGAGGAGGAGGAGGAGGAGGAGGAGGTGGTGGAAGGGATAAAGAGAAGAGAGACGGAGAAAAGCCGAGGGGAGGAAAATAAGGGAAGAGGAGGAGGTGAAGAAGAGAAGTATGAAGGGGCGAAGGAGGAGATACAGAAGAGGAGGACGAGGAGAGGAGAGAAGGGATTAAAAGAAGGGAGAGAAGGCAGGAAGGTGAGAGAAGGAGAGGAAGAAGTAAAGATAAAAGAAAGGAGGAAAGAGGGGAGGAAGAAGGTAGGAAGGAAAAGAGAAGATAGGAACGAGACAGGAGAAGAAGGGAAAATAAGACGAGAAAGTAGACACAAATAGTAAAAAGAGGGGAGAAAAGAGGGGAAAAGAGGGAAGAAAGAGAGGAGAAAAAGAGAGGCAAGAATGTGGGAAGGGGAGAGAGAAGACAGGAAGGTGAGAAAAGAGGGAACATAAAAGAAATACACAAAGACAAGAGGAGAGGGAAGAAAAAAGAGGGGAGAAAAGAGGGGAGGAAAGAGGGGACAAAGCAGGAGGGGGAGAGAAGAAAGAAACGAAAGAGGAGAGTGTACATAAGAGAAGTGCACATGAACAAAAGTTAAGAGAGGGGAGGAAAGAGGAGAAAAAGAGGGGACAAAAAGAATGTAGGCAAGCGAGATGAAAGCAACGAATATAGGGGAACATAACAGAAGTAAAGAGAGGGGAGGAAAGAGGAGAAAAGAGGGGAAAAGAGGGGAAAAGAGGGATTGAATAGATTGGATCAGAGTCTCCAAATGCACGCTGGATATGGGAACCCGATAATGGTTAATCTAAACTACTATCTCCCTCTATTTTTTTCCTTTATTTTTTATGCATGTATATATTTTTTTTCTGCACCGGCTGTTTTCATTTTTTCATGTGTTTTTACCGAGGGTTTTTTGAGTTTTTTTTTCATTTATTTTTTTCGGGGTGTTTGCGGGATCTTTTCTTGCTTTTTCCGGTGTATGGCTTACTTATGATTTTTTGGGGTTGATGTTTTTTGCTTTTTATGATTTCAGGTGTGTGTGTGTGTGTGTGTGTGTGTGTGTGTGTGTGTGTGTGTGTGTGTGTGTGTGTGTGTAACAATTTTTAACTTGGTGAGTTTTATGAAAATATTCTAAATTTAATTATTAACTTTACCTCACTCTCTCTCTCTCTCTCACACACACACACACACACACACACACACACACGTCCCCCCTCACTTACTTTTTCTTACTTTCCAAATTAATAAAAAATCCTAACATACAGGAATGAAAACCACTAATACATCAATTTGCTTTAATTTTTTTGGACCTAAATTAAAACTATCTTTAATTTCACGGGCATAGAAATTTCGCTGGCCTCTTCAGCAAGGTGGAATGAGCTTGTGGGGAGGCCGGAGGTGGAGTGGCGGTGGAGTGGATGTGAGAGAGAGAGAGAGAGAGAGAGAGAGAGAGAGAGAGAGAGAGAGAGAGAGAGAGTGAGAGTGAGCGAGCGAGCGAGAGTAAGTTTGCTTCTCTTACGTGTTCTACTTTATTGGAAAAAAAAAAAGAACCCAAGATATAGAGCCAAGAAAATCTGTGGCACCCCATACATAAAGAAAACAAAATCAAGAAAATTTCAAGACAATATCAAGACGCCTGGACAGACTTCAAGACAGACTGAGGAAGACAAATTATTCTGCTGACCTCTTGCATATATAAATGATTGAAAAGTTGCATAAATAAATGTTTGCAATGACCGACTGATCCCTGCAATTGAGCGCTGAAAGCAAAATGGGAGTGTGTGTGTAGACAGACAGGTGTTGCGTGCCCGCTGTAATGGGGGAAAAGTCAATATATTCTTCACCCTTGTCTTATCCTGTTCAACCCTCATTTCTCCTCCTGTTTTTCCTCAGTGCCTCCTCTTCCAGTCTCTTCTCTCCTCCGTTTTCTCCCCCGCTTCTCTTCCCTCCTCCTCTCCCTCCCTCTCTCCTTCAAACTAACTCATGCTAAAACTTTCTATTCTCTTTTTTTTTTTCTCTAAGTCGCTCGATCCCTTGGAAGACTTTGAGAGGGGTAAAAAAAAAAGAGGGAAAAAAGAGGAGAGAGAAAAAAGAGGAGGACTGTAATGACAAAAAAAAAAAGAGGCAAAAAAATAATATCTTCAGTACTATGTTGAGATGGATTCTTGATTATGAGAGAGAGAGAGAGAGAGAGAGAGAGAGAGAGAGAGAGAGAGAGAGAGAGAGAGAAATTCTGATACTTTAGTTTGTCCCATTTTTCTGATAATTTTTCTGAAATTTTCGTTTTTCTCTAATTCATATTACTATCCTCTCTACCAATCTACTCATCCATCTATCTATCCATCTGTCTACCTATCTATCCACCTATCTATCCATCCATCCATCTATTTATCTACCTATCTATCCATCTGTCTACCTATCTATCCATCTCCTGTATCTATCTATCCATCTATCACTCCATCTGTCTATCGTTCCATCTATCTATCAGCAGCAGAGTATAAGCCACGGATAATCCCTTCTAGTTTTAAATCCTCTCTGATTAGAATTCTCGCGGATTTACTCAAGCCTCTTCTCTCTTCTTCCTCTTTTTTCCTCTTTTATTCACCTATTTTATCTCTTTTCACTCTTTAATTCCCCTTTATTTCTCTTTAATAACAAATTTTCTTTTATTTCCTTTACTCCCTATTACTTGGGTCTTTAATATCCCAATTCTACTTTCCTCTAAAATGTCCTCTGATATTTTTTTACCACTTATTTTCTCCTTTTCTCATTCACTCGACGTCAAAGTAATTTTTCATGACTCTCTCTCTCTCTCTCATCTCCATTCCACCATCCACTCTTCCTCTCCTACACTCACAGCTATTACATTTCTCCCTCCTTCCTTCCCTCCCCGCCCTCCCCCTCCCTCTCCCCCAATAAGTGTGTGTTAAGCTGATTACACCAATACGGTCCTGGGATTTACTTTCTTACTCTCTTACTCTTTAATCTCTCTCTCTCTCTCTCTCTCTCTCTCTCTCTCTCTCTCTCTCTCAAGTTAATCAAAATGTTGGTGTTGGTACAAGTGAAGTGAAGGAGAGTGAAGGAGCGTGAAGGAGGGATGGAGAGAAGGGAGGTGGAGAAGGAAGGAAGGAAGGAATAGCGGGAAGAATGAGAGAACTGAGGAAACGAGAGAGAGAGAGAGAGAGAGAGAGAGAGAGAGAGAGAGAGAGAGAGAGAGAGAGATCTGGCCTCACCTCTTCACAACGAGTATATCATTTTTTTTTCCTGCTGATTCCGACGATTTTTCTCTCTAACTCATTCTCTCACTTTTCTCTCTCTCTCTTTTTCTCTCTTTAATTTCTCGCTCATTTTCCCCTATCATTATCATATTCCATTACTTCCCATCAATTTCATTTCTTTTCCTCAAACATGCTTCGCTCAACCTCACATTTCCCTCTCTCTCTCTCTCTCTCTCTTCTTGCTCTAACTCGCTCGCTCTCACTCCGCAAATTGTCTTTCACTCTCTCGCTTTCTCAAAGGTATTCTCGGATGACCAATTTTCTTTTAATGTGGCCCCTCTCTCTCTCTCTCTCTCTCTCTCTCTCTCTCTCTCTCTCTCTCTCTCTCTCTCTCTCTCTCTTAAGCCTTGTCTTCTGCCTGTCTTTCCTCCTTACAAATCTCTCATTTTTTTTCATTTTTTTCCTATTTCTTTCCCCATCTTCCTTTTCCCATCCTTCTATTCCTCCATTTCATTCCTATTCCTACTCCCATTTCTACTCCCCATTCCGACCCCCATTCCTACTCCCATTCCTATCCCCATTCCTGTTCCCATTCCTACCCCCATTCCTACTCCCATTCTTGCCCCCATGACGCTCCCATTCCTACTTCCATTCCTACTCCCATTCCTGCCCCCATGACGCTCCCATTCCTACCCCATTCCTACTTCCATTCCTATCCCCATTCCCACTCCCATTCCTATTCCTATTCCTTCATCTCATTTTTCTTCTCATTCTCCTTTATTTACATCTTAATTATCTTTCACGTCTTCGACATTTCTCTTCCTCGTCTATGTTTTCTCTTCCCCTTTTCTTCTTCCCTCTCCTTATCCTTCCTCCCTCTCCTTTCCTCCTCTCAGTTTCCCCTCTCTTTCTTCCCTCCTCCTCTCCTCCTCTTTTTCCCCCCGCTCATCTTTTCCTCATCTCCGTTTTCTCTCTCTCCTCTCTTTCTCCTCTCGCTTCATCAAGTGAGGTCCTAATGAAATGAAAACACACTTGTAATTTGCTGTCTTATACCCTCTCTCTCACTCGCTCACTTTCTCTCTCTCTCTCTCTCTCTCTGTATCTATCTATCTAACCATCTATACATCTATCTCTCTTTCTCTCCTCTTCTCCCACCTCTCTCTTGTTTCCTCAATCCATCCCATTTCTCATGTTACCTCTCTCTCTCTCTCTCTCTCTCTTTTCCCCCATTGTCCTCATCTCCCTTTTCTCCCTTATGAGAAAAAAATAAGCATTGTTTTCCTCCCTTCGCAAACACCAACACTCCCTGCCTCCCTCTGCTTACCTTCCATCATGCAGGGAGGGAGGGAGGAAGAGAGGGAGGGTGGGTGGGAGAAGATATAAAAAGGAAGGGAGGGATAGAGGGAGGGAGGGAAAACGAGGGTGGGGAGCAGAGAAAAAAAGACAGGAAAATGGGAGA
>NC_137038.1:890000-1020000 GCF_032717465.1 Coenobita brevimanus
GGTGAAAAAGAGAGGGAAAAAGAGAGAGAAAGAGAGGAAGGAAGAGGGAGAGAAGGGAGAGGAAGGGAGGAAAGGATGGGAGAAGAGGAAATGAGGAAAGGAGGGAAAGAAAGAGGAAGAAGGATGAGAAACAAGGGAGAGAGAAGGAAGGAGGGGGTGAGAGATAAAAACAGGAGGGAGGGAGGGAGAGAGAGAGAGAGAGAGAGAGAGAGAGAGAGAGAGAGAGGTACTTCCACACACTTGTCATGTTAATGTAAGCGCTACTGTAAATCACACATACAAGCACACAGGTACCTAACAACACGTACACACACACACACACACACACACACACACACACACACACACACACACACACACACACACACGAAAAAGACCGATAAATTATGGGAAAGGATCACACGAACACAACAACAGGGAAAAAAGTAGGAAAAAAGCAAGGAAAAAAATAGGGAAAAAAAGGATGGCTACTTTGTGAAGGTAAACAGTTCTTTAAGTTTTTGCTTCTCTTCCTTCTGCCCTTCCTCATTCTCTGCTTCCTTCTCCTCTCCCTCCCCCTGTTTCCTTCTCCCTTTCTCCTCCTCCTCCTCCTCCTGCTCCTCCTCCTCTCTCCTTCTCTCTTCCTCCTCCTCCTCTTCCCTCTTAAGAACAATCCTTCCTTCTCCTCTCATTCCTTTCCTTCCCACCTCTTTTTCTTTTCCTTCCTTCAATCTTTCCTCCTCCTCCTCCTAATTCTTCCTTCCTCCTCCTCCTCTTCCTCTCCTCCTTTTCTTCTCTCCTCTTTCTTTTTTCTTTTTCTTCCTCCTCCCCAAAATATTCTTCCATCTTCTCCTGTTCTTTCACTACATCATTCTCTCTCTCTCTCTCTCTCTCTCTCTCTCTCTCCAGATAATGAAAAACGGGAGGAAAAGTTTGTCATTGGCCGAAGTACCCTCTTGTCCTCTCACAAATTCTTTCTCCTCTCTCTCTCTCTCTCTCTCTCTCTCTCTCTCTCTCTCTCTCCCTCTCTCTCTCTCTCTCTCTCTCCAAACACTATCTTTTCTCTTCCCTCAGTTTTCAGAAAAAATATCAATTCTTTCCTGTTTTCCTTTTTCCTCCTTCCTTCCATTTTCCCCAATTTCCCATTTTATTTTCCTCATCACGTTATTCTTCCTATTTTCTTATCTTATTTTTTTCCTTTTATTCATCTTATTGTCTTTTATTTTTCCTATTCCTTTCTTTATTTTCCCTTTTCTTATTTTCAGTTGGTATATAATCTCCTGTTGGACTAGAGAGGAGTGAGAACTGTGGTGGTGGTGGTGGTGGTGGTGGTGGTGGTATGTGTGGTAGTTGTGGTTTTAGCAGCTGTGTAGGATGAGGATGTGGTGGTCGTGATATTGGTAGTAGTTATGGTATAGTGGTAGCTGTGGTAATTGTGGTAGTTGTGGTGGTGGTGGTGGTAATAAATAACACCCCTCATATATTCCCCCGCTATTCCTTGTAATTTTCTCATAAAATTCTCTCTCTCTCTCTCTCTCTCTCTCTCTCTCTCTCTCTCTCAATCTATCTGCAATTTTTTACTTCGCCTTTTATATCTTATCATTTATTTTTCATCCAACTCTCTCTCTCTCTCTCTCTCTGTCTCTCTCTCTCTCTCTCTCTCTCTCCATTTCAGCCATTTCCTCCCTCCTCTAAGCCTTCCTCCAATTTACTCCACACACCCTACCAATAAACCCTCGCTGTCTGCTCCCCTTTCTCTCTCTCTCTCTCTCTCTCTCTCTCTCTCTCTCTCTCTACTATCTTTAAAACTTCTGTAATTAAAGAATAAGTCTGTACTCAGGAATTTGTAGTTCGCATCTAGGTAACAGTTCTCTCTCTCTCTCTCTCTCTCTCTCTCTCTCTCTCTCTCTCTCTCTCAGCAATCTATATAAACTTGAAAAAATATATATATAAAATAAATACAATATAATCAACAATATTCATATCCAACATTCCTATGAAATTTCCTTCGCTAGTCACGAAGCAGTGCTATGGAAAAATATGTAGAGCAGTACCATTTTCTATACTCTCTTTACTCTAACTTGGCCTAAAACTACGATCTCTGAGTTCTAACAATCCAATAACACTAGAAGACTATGCTAGTCACGAAGAAGTGCTATGGAAAATATGGGTCAGCTTAAGGAGGAAGTTATTTAATCCTGTCATCTTAAGAAAATTTTATTCCAACTTAAGAAAGAGTTAAGACAATGCTACGACTCGACATCCTTCTGCATAGCACTTCTTCGTGACTAGCATCATATTGTAGTGTTAATCTATTCTTAAAACTTAAATGGAAAGAGAGAGAGAGAGAGAGAGAGAGAGAGAGAGAGAGAGAGAGAGAGAGAGTAAAAAATAGAAAGGAAGAAAGGAGAGAGTGATAAGAAAGGGAGAACAGAAAAGAGAAAGGGAGAAGGGAGAAAGGGTGATAAAAAAGGGAGAATACAAAATAGAGTTAGACAGGGAGAGAGAACCAATATGTCTCCCTCTTCAAAGCAGAAATATTCAAACTTCTCTGATTACACTACTCTCCCTGGCCGGCCAAAGGGAGAGGGAGGGAGGGAAAGGGAGAGGGACGGAGAGAGAGAGAAAGAGAGGAAGGGACAGTGAGAGAGTGGCTGTGTGAGGGAGAGAGGGGGGTGTAAGGGAGAGAAAAGGAAAGGTAGGACAGGATGGGGGTGAGAAAAAGGAGAGGAGGAGAGAGGGAAACTGAAAATAGCAAAGGGAGAAAGGAGGAAGAGAGAGAGAGAGAGAGAGAGAGAGAGAGAGAGAGAGAGAGAGAGAGAGAGAGGAGGGGAGAGGAGGGGAGAGGAGAGGAGAGGAGGAGGAGAGAAGAGGAGAGAGACAGGCGAAAAGACGGAAAAGAATATAAATAGTTTAAGACATAGTTCATAATATTCATACATTAAAAACAAAATAAAAAAAAATTCATCACAATCCTATTTACATTTACAAATTATTTTTTCTCTAATATTTTCCCTCTTTTTCCAAACAATTAAAATAGCAAAATAATCGTTTAAACAGAGAGAGAGAAAAAAAAAAACAGGAAAAAAAGTATATATGATTTCGCGAGTCTGACCGAAAATTTTTGAAAACCGCGGCCAAGATTGTCAAAATATTTCGGTCAAAAATCTTCAAGTCTGTGGGAAAGAAAAAACAAGACGAATCTGCCGCGAACGAAAATAAGAGAGAAGAAAAATTGTCTCTGTTTTGCATAGATGTGGGAGGGCAGGAGGGAGGGAAGGAGGAGAGGAAGGAGGGAAGAAGGAGAGAAGATGAAGGGAAGAAGGAGAGAAGATGAAGGGTTAAAGGACAGAAGAGGAATGGAAGAAGGAGAGAAGAGGAAGGGAAGAAGGGATGGAGGGAAGAAGAAAGGGACAGAGGAAAGAGGGAAGGAAGGAGAGAAAAGAGGAAAGGAGGGGAAGGAAGAGAAGGAGAGGACAGAAAAGAAGGACTCACAGTCTCTCCTTCCATTCTCTCTTTTCCTCCCTTCCTCTCCTTTCCTTCTTTTCCTTCCACTCTTCTCACGTCTTCCTTTTTCTCCCGTCAACCTCTCCCTTTTTCTCCCTTTTCCCCTTCCTGTTTCTCCCTTAATCCTCTCCCATTTCTTCCCCTCCTCTCTCTCTCTTTTTCTTTCCACTCTCCCTTTCTCTTCCTCTTTTTCCCTCCACTTTCTCCTTTTCCCTCTCCCCCACCTTCTCTCTCCAACCATCCTCTTCTCTCTTTTTCCCTCCCCTCCTCCTGCTCCTTTTTTCTTCCATTCCATCCCTTCCTCCCCCTTTTTTTTTTCCCCATTGCCTCCCTTCCATCTCCTCTCTCCTCTCCTCTCCCACCTCCTCCTCTTTTTCCCTCCATACCCTCTCCTCCTTCTGCTCTTTTTTTCTCCATTCCCTCCCCTCTTCCTCCTCTTTTTCCTCCCATTCCTTCCCCTCCTCCTGCTCTTTTTTCCTTCCATTCCCTGCCCTCCTCCTCCTCTTTTTTCCTCCCATTCCCTCTCCTTTTCATGCTCTTTTTCCCTCCATTCCCTCCCTTCCACCTCCACTTTTCTCCCCTCTCTCTCTTCCTCTTTTTCCCACCATTCCCTCTCTTTTTCCTCCTCTTTTTCCCTCCATTCCCTCCCCTTTTCCTCCTCTTTTTCCCTCCATTCCCTCAACACTGTATCTTAGGGACATTCTTCGGGGAGACTCATATAAATTCCAAATCGATCAGTCGAAGGAAATTAGTGGCCATGACAACCTCACCAGGAAAAAGAGGAAAAAGGAAAACTAAAAGGAAAATGGAGAAAAAATAGGGATGTGAAAAAAAGGAAAAAATGGAGAAAACTAGGACGAAAAAAAGCAGGAAAAATGTTGGGAAAAATAGGACAAAAAAAAAAGAGAAAAATAGTATTACAAAAAAAGGCTGGAAAAACTAGGAAAAAAAAAAGGAAAACTGTTGAGGAAAAATTGAACTGAAAAAAATTAATAAAAATGAAAAAATGTTCGGAAAAACTAGGACTAATAAAAAAAAAAAATGGAAAAAATTAGGGAAAATAGGAAAAAACAAAAGCTGGTTGAAAATAGGGTAAAAAAGGCGGAAATCATGAAAAAAGGGGAAAAATGGGGAAAAAATAGAACAGTGAAAATACAAGAAATAATGGAGGAAAGGGAGAGAAAACAGGTACTAGAGGACGTTTTATTATTAAAATTATTATTATTATTATTATTATTTATTTATTTATTATTTATTTCGACTGACATCTAAACATTTTTATTCAGAAAATAATGTCCCAATTTCCAATCCTCCCTCCCTCCCTCCCTCCCTTCCTCCCTCCCCTCCCCTCCCCTCCCCTGTGGTTTCGACACCTTCTGAGTCATAGTCGATTACTGGGAGATCGTAAAGTACCTCCCTCACTCCCTCCCTCTCTCCCTCCCTCCCTATTTTCCTCCCTCCCTCCCTACCTACCTACCTATCTACCTTCACACCGACGAATCGACCTACCTTAATTCCTTCCTTCCTTTTTTCCTTTCTTCCTTTCTTCCTTCTTTCCTTCCTTTCTCCCATTCTTGGCATTATGCTTTTCTCGTTCTTGCATCCATTATCTTTCCTAAATCACTCTTTATATCCTCTCTCTCTCTCTCTCTCTCTCTCTCTCTCTCTCCATTTCAAATTTTCTCTTCCGTTCCTTGTATTATTTTCTTGGTCTATAAATCACATTTTTTTATCTATACTCCTTTCATTTCACCTTTTCCTTCGCACTCCTTATTTCACCTTCACAAACACACACACACACACACACACACACACACACACACACACAAAGAAAAAAAAAAATTACCCATCCACCCACACACACAACTTCCCTACGCCCACTCACAAACCCTCCCACACACACACACAGCCCAACACCAAACCCCCACACACCCATTCTCTCCCAACGCCTCCCGCACTCCACCTCCCTCCCCTCTACTCCCCTCCCCTTCCCTCTCCTCCCCCACACACAAAACAATAAAACATTCCTTCCCTCTCACAATATTTCCACAGCATCGATCCCCCGTTTTCGTTACAACAACAAGTCGTAAAAACACTAGAGTCTCTCTGGTTCAGTCTCCCCCGTATTGCCTTTCACGGGGGACTGAAAAAAAATGGGAGAAAATGGGAGAAAATGGGAGAGAGAGAGAGAGAGAGAGAGAGAGAGAGAGAGAGAGAGATCGGAAAAACTTGGGAGCGATAAAAGAATACGCTTGAGAGACCATCATGAAAAATTGAATTACACACGCAAAAAAAAAAAAAAAAAAAAAAAAAAAAAAAATCAGTCGGATATTTGGTCCTTCACAAAAAAGTAAAAAAAAAATATAAAGTGAAAAATTAAAATAGTAAAAAAAAAAGTAAAAACTGGAAAAGCAAAATAAAAGTAACAAACGAAAACGAAAAACGTAAATAAAGCAAAAAAAAAAAAAAGCAAAAACTAAAAAAGTGAAAAAAAAAAAATATTTAAAAAGTAACAAAGTAAACAAGTAAAAAGTGAAAGAGTTAAAAATTAATGTACTTAGTAAAAAAAACAAAAAGCTAAAAAAAAGTAAAAAGTGAAAAAGTAAGAAAAATAAAAGCAAAATGTAAAAAAAAAAGAAAAATTTATAAAAAAAAAAAAAAAAAAGGAAAAAGTAAAAAGTGAAAAAATTATAATAAGTGAAAAAAGTAAATTGAAAAAAAACAAAAAGCTAAAAAAAAGTAAAAAGTGAAAAAGTAAGAAAAATGAAAGCAAAATGTAAAAAAAAAAAAAGAAAAATTATTAAAAAAAAAAAGTAAAAAAAAGTGAAAAAATTATAATAGGTGAAAAAAGTAAAGTGAAAAAAAGGAAAAAAAAAAAAAATCATTCCTACAATTTTCTCCTCTCTTAACCCCTTCAATCTGAGTTTTTTTTTTTTTTCTTGTTATCTCCGGACGATTTTTGTTCGGAATTTTCTTAACTCGAGTACTTAAGCGATTTATTCGTACTAAATTTAATTCCAGTTCTAAAAGTCTCTCCTTAGCTGAATAAACCGCCTAGAAGAAAAAAGTAGGTAAATACATTAAGAAAAATATGTCCTTTCTTGAATAAATCTTGAAGACGAGGCAAGAGGGATGTTAAGATGTTATCAATAGTTGAGAGATTTACAGAGCTTATCACTCTCTCTCTCTCTCTCTCTCTCTCTCTCTCTCTCTCTCTCTACCTACCTACCTACCTACCTATCAATCTGTATACCTACCTGTCTATCTATATACCTATCTATTTATCTTTACCAATCAATTATCTATTTACATCTACCTACCTACTTTATCTATCATTGTAGACGAGCAAGACAATGAAGAAAAACATTACTTACAAAAAAATCAAGAAAAATAACCAGTAACTAAAAAAAAAAAATGACGAGCAAGACAATCAAAGGAAAAGAAAAAAGAGGAAAAAAGAGAGGAAAGAAGGAAAAGAAAGAAAAGAGAAAAAGATGGAAAAAAGAGGAAGAGGGGAAAAGAGGGGAAAAAGAGGGGAAAAGGAGGGAAAAAAAGAGGAAAAAAAAAATAGCTTGGAAATATAAAGGGAATCAAATAGAAGTCTTGATGTCATTTTCTAGAGAGTGAATTTTTTTCCCTGGCTACAAGATTACCACGATACAGGGACGAGGGGAATCTGATAAAAGGAGAGGGGAAAGAGAGGGGAGAGAGTGGGGAGAGAGAGGGGAGAGAGTGGGGAAAGAGAGGGGAGAGAGGGGGGAAAGAGAGGGGAAAGTGAGGGGAAAAGTTAAAGGGAGGGAGGAATGGAAGGAAAGGGAGAGTGGGGTTTAGATGGGAAGAGGAGAGAGAGGCTGGAAAAGTGATAGGGGAGATGGGAGGAGGAAAGGGGAGAGAGAGAGAGAGAGAGAGAGAGAGAGAGAGAGAGAGAGAGAGAGAGAGAATTTGCTCAGTAAAGGGAGAGAGAAAATGGAAAAATAACACAATTTCAATACTTTTCACTCATTTCCATAATTCCCTTTTCATTTTGCATTTACTGTTCATTCTTTCTCTCCCTCCCTCCTCTCTTCGTTCTCTCCTAAATTTTCCCTCCGTTTCTCCTGCCTTCTCTCTCTCTCTCTCTCTCTCTCTCTCTCTCTCTTCCTTTCTTCTATTTTCTTATTCTCACCATCATCTTTTTCTCTTCTTCTTCTTCTTCATCTTCCTCCTCCTCCATCTCTTCTTCTTTTTAGTCTTCTTTTTATACACTGTCCCAGAACAAGGGCTCGGGGTCTCGTCTCATGAATTGTACACACACACACACACACACACACACACACACACACACACACACACTCTCTCTCTCTCTCTCTCTCTCTCTCTCTCATTATTATAATCTTACTTTATTCTCATTTTTGCATCATCTTTATTTTCTTCGTTTTCATTTTTCCTTCTTTCCTTACTTTAATTTCCTGTTCTCTTCATGTCTTTATTTTTTCCTCCTTCCTTCCTTTCTTTCCATCCTTCCTCCTTCCTTCATTCTCTCTCCATCTCTACCTCTTACTTCCTTGTACCTTCATCTCGCTCCTTCCCTCGTCTTTCTCCCCCTCCCTCCCTCTGCATCTTGCTACCTTCCTATTTCCCTCCCTCCCTCCCTCCTTCCTTCCCTCCCTCCCTCCCCCATTGATTGCCGCCATAATGGGCAATGTGTGATAGGCCGCTACTTGGAGAGGGGCCAGGAAGGAGGGAGGGAGGGAAGGAAGGAGGGAGGGAAGGAGGGAGGGAGGGAGGAAAATAAGAAGGTAGCGAGATACATACTGAAGAAGGCAGGGAGGAAGGGAGAGAAGGAGGCGTGGAGGGAAAGAAGGAGGGAAGGAGGAAAAGAAAAGGAAATTAGGAAGGATGGATGGATGGATGGATGAAGGTGGCGAGATAGTGCAAAGAGAGGGAAGGGTGAATGGATGGATGGATGGATGGATGGATGGATGGATGGATGAGCGGATGGATGATAGATGGATGGATTGGAGGGAAAGGGTTACGAAAAGGAAGAAAATTATACACGGCAAATGAAAAAGATAATGCAAAAAGAAAGGAAGGAAGGTTGGAAGGAAGGAAGAATGAACTGAAGGAGGAGGGATGGAAAAAAAAAGAAAAGATGAGGAAGGTAAGAGGAATGAAAGGGGAAAAAAACTGCAGGAGAGAGAGAGAGAGAGAGAGAGAGAGAGAGAGAGTGGTAAGAGGAGGGAGGAAGAATCAACACAGTAAAGAGGAAGAATAATGAAGAGGGGAGAGAATGAGGGGAGAATGGCAGAATAACAGGAAGGAAGGAAGGAGGGAGGGAAGTGATGAAGGAAGGAAATGAAGGAAGGAATGTAGGAAGGAAGGAGAGAGGGAAGGAAGGAAGGAGAGAGGGAAGGAAGCAAGGAAGAAAGGTAGAGGCTGGAAAGGGGGGGGGGACAATGGGGAAGGAGGAAAGAAGAGAGAGAGAGGGAGGGAAGAAAGGGGAAACAAGGGAGGGAGGGAGGGAGGGAGGGAAGGAAGGAGGGAGGGTGGGAGGAAGGAAGAGGATGGACAAGGAGGGGACAATGGGCAAATAATAGGGAAAGGAAGGAGGGAGAGAGGGAGGGAGGGAGACAGGGAGGGAGGAGGTGGAGGGAGGGAGGGGGACAAAGTAGGAAGGAAGGAAGGGAAAGAATGGAAAGCGGTGGACAGGGAGAAAGAAAAACAGAAGGGTGAAGAAAGAGGAAGAGAAGGAAATGAAGGAGGGGAATAGATAAAAAGATAATAACTAAAGATAAACTACAGAGATAACAGAATAGATACATAGAAATAGACACAAATAGATAGAAAGGATAAGAAAGAAATATACAGATAGACAAAGTGATAGACAGACGGGTGTTTAGATTTACAGAATGATAGATATAGAGATAAATAGACGGATAGATAGATTGATAGACTGACTGCTAAAGAGAAAGATGGATGTAGACTGAGACAGAGAGGCAGAGAAATATAAATACCTCGTTTAGACAGACAGACCGATAGACAGGTAGACAGACAGACATAGATAGATAGACAGACAAATAGACAGACTGACAGCACCCGGCCCAACTGGCTAGACAGGCGTATACAGGGAATAAAAGATTGACGGATTTTGTTTGAGTAAATTGAATGATTGAGGAACAGAGACTGACGAGAAGGGAGGGGAGGGGAGGGGAGGGGAGGGGAGGTGAGGGGAAGGGAAAGGAAGGGAGGGGAAGGGAGGGGATGAGGCGAGGGATGAAAAAGGGGAAAGGGGAAAAAATGGGAGAAGTGATTTTGTGCACAGGCAGATGCAGATAGATAGATAGATAGAAAGATAGACAGATAGATAGATAGACAGATAGATAGAGAGGGGAGGGAGAGAAAAGTGGAGTGTAATGGAAGAAAGAGAAGAGCTATAAGAGACAGGGAGGGCAGAGAAACAAAGAGGAGGGAAAAGTGTAGTGAAAGGAGAGAAGAGAGAAGGAGAGAAGAAGGAGAAAAGAGAGACTGAAAAAGGTGGAGAAGGAAAAAAATGTCTAGAGGATGAGAGGGAATCGGGTAGGTATGAGGGAGAAGGGAGAGAAAGAGGGAAGGAGTGGAAGGAAAGGAGAGAGTGAGAGGAGATGAGAGGGAATGGGAGAGGTAAGAGAAAGGACGGAGATGGGTCAGAAAGAGGAAAGAGGGAAGGAGCGGAAGAAAAGCAGTGTGTGTTGTGGAGAGAGTAAGAGAGGAGAGAGAAAAAAGAGGAGAGGAGAAAGAGGGACAAAGAGGAAGAAGGAGGGAGACAGGACCGTGGAGGAGAGAAGAGGAGAGAGAAGAGAGAGGACCGAGAGGGAGAGTGAAAGAGGAAGAGCGGAAGAGGGTGTGGTGAAGAAGAGAGAGGTGGAAGGGAAGGAAGAGGGGAGAGAATGTCTTGGAAGAAGGAAGAAAGGAGGAGGGGGGACAGAGAAACAAGGAGGGAAGGAGGGGAGAGAGACTGTCTTGGAGGAAGTGAGAGAAGGGAGAGAGAATGTCTTGGAGGGAGGGAGAGAAGGGAGAGAGATGGAGGTAAGAGGGGAATGACAAGATGTTAGCCTCCCACACCACAGCTGTCACGCCCTAGTAACAAGGGGAGCAGGGGAGGGGAAGAGAGAGAGAGAGAGAGAGAGAGAGAGAGAGAGAGAGAGAGAGAGAGGAATAAAACCGTATAGGAGTTGCAAGAATAAAATATAAAAAAGAAAAAAAAAAAATTGACGTTCTCAGGATGAAGGGATCTCTCTCTCTCCCTCTCTCTCTCTCTCTCTCTCTCTCTCTCTCTCTCTCTCTCTCTCTCTCTCTCTCTCTCCATTACTTTAATTACTCGTCATATCAAAACACATTTCCCTTCCTCTTGGCAATTAAAAAGCACATGAGAAAAAAAAAAAAGACAAGAATATAAACAAAAACAACATCAAACAACAAGAACAACAATTACAACCATCACCATCATCATCATCATCATCATCACCACCACAACTACCACCACCACCACCACCAACTACTACAACTACTACTACTGCTACTACTACTACTGCAACAACAACAACAACAACAACAAGCACGGACTGGAGGCAAATCGATCGTAAGAGAAAAACGCATTTTCATCGTAACTATAAAATGTTCAGAAGGATTTTTGTGGCTAGTACTTTTGTCCCGTGTGTGTGTGTGTGTGTGTGTGTGTGTGTGTTAAGGGAAGTGAGAGAGGACGAGCGCAGTGAGAGAGTAAGAGAAAAAAATATACTAAGGAAGGAGCCAAGAGAAGAGAGACAGTGAGAAAGGAAGTAAGGAACCAGGGAGAGAGAGAGAGAGAGAGAGAGAGAGAGGGAGAGGGGGGGGAGGAACAAAGGGCAGTGAGAGGTAATGATACAGGCGGTTAAAGCTGCCGGATCACTCTCACTCTTAAATAGCACTAATGGCTCACACTAGACTCTCCCTGGCTCTCCCTTACTCTCCCTGGTTCTCCCTTACTCTCCCTGGCCCTCTCCCTTACCTTCTCTGGCTCTCCCTGGCCTTCTCTTACTCTCCCCGACTCTCCCTGGTTCTCCCTTACTCTCCCTAGCGTTCACATGTTGTCTGCCTTGCACATCCTGGCTCTCCCTTACTCTCCCTGGCTCTTTCTTGCTCTCCCTGGCTCTTACTCTCCCTGGCTCTCCCATACTCTCCCAGGCTCTCACTCTCCCCGTCTCTCGTACTCTCCCTGGCTCTCCGGCTCTCACTTACTCTCCCTGATTCCCTAGTTTTCCCTGAATCGCATTTAACTCTCCCTGAATTTTACTTACTTCTAATCTCTCTCTCTCTCTCTCAATTCATCAACTCTCACTTACCCTCGTCAGCACTCTCCCTCTCCCACTCACTCTCCCTAGCACTCAACTTCTAATTCATGGATCCCCCTAAATTATGTGGAGAGAGAGAGAGAGAGAGAGAGAGAGAGAGAATCATGTAGTTTTACCTGCTTAATAAATATGATTTTTTGCCTAATTAGAGTCCCCCTCTCTCTCTCTCTCTCATATAATATACGGGTTTACGAGAGGGAAAACAATTTAGGAATAAATTATGTCTTGGGCTGCCTCACACTCACCCCTGATAGCGAGAGAGAGAGAGAGAGAGAGAGAGAGAGGATGAAGAATTAAATAAGAAGAAACAAAAGAAGAATATTAAGGAGGAAGAGAGAGATTATATGTGTGTGAGAGAGTATGGGAAAAAAACAGGAAATTACCTTCTTCCTTCCTTTCTTCCTCTCTCTCTCTCTCTCTCTCTCTCTCTCTCTCTCTCTCTCTCTCTCTCCCTTTCCTTATACCTCTTAACTTTTTCCATTCATCTCCTCTCCTCTCTTTTCTCTCTCGTCGACCCTCACTATTTATCCTCCCTTTCTCCCTTCTTCTGTTTCCCTTCCTTCCAGTTCTTCCTTCCCTCTCTGATTCTTTGTATTTTATCTCTCCTTCCCTCCCTCTCTCCAATTCTTTCTCAACTTTCCTCCCTTTCCTCAAATCTACCTCCCTCCCTCCCTCCCACCCACTGAAGCATTTTATTATATTTTACACTCATAGTCACCTCCCTCCCTACTCCCTTTTCCTCCAACCAATTCTCCCTCCCTCCCTCCCTCCCTCCCTGCCTTCTTTCCTTTTCTCTCTCTATCCCCATCTTTCCCTCCTTCTATCTCTCTCCTTCCATCCCTCCTCATTCCCTCCCTCCTCCTATTCTTATCCTCACTCCCCTCCCTCTATCTAGTCCCCCCTCCCCTCTAATGCTCTTCCTCCCTCTCTCCTTGTCTCCCTCCTTCTCTCCCTCCCCCCTTCCCTCTTCCTCAGCTTCTTTCCCTCCTTCCCTCCCTCCCCCCACCTCAATCAATCCATCCATCCATCTATTTCTTCCAACTTTGCCACACTCCAAATATCTTTCCCTTGTATCAGCCCTCAGCCTCCCCCCGCTCCTCTCTCTCTCTCTCTCTTTCTCTCTCCTCCATCCTTTCGTCCCTTTTCCTTCCTAAATATAACTGAGTACTCCTCATCCTTCAAACCTTCTCTCCCTCTCTCTCTCTCCTTGTCTCCCCCACCACACCACCATCTTCCCTCCCCCTTCCTCTCCCTTCTCCTACCTTCCCTTCTCCCCCTCCCCCTCCTCCTCTCCCCCTCCTCCCCTCCCCTTCTGAGTATGTATTTACCTAATCGCAAGTTGACAAAGGCAGTGTGTTTGTTCGCCACGACTGTTTCGGGAAGGGTGACAAGTGGGGGGAGAAGAAGGGGGAGGAGGGGAGAAGGAGGGGGAGAAAGAGAGGGGATGGGGGAGGAGAGGGGTGGGGGTGAAGGCGAGGGATAGGGGTGAAGGAGGGGAGAAGGGAGTGAAGGAGGGGAGCAGGGAGAGAAGGAGGGAGGAGGGGGTGAAGGTGAGGGGTAGGGGTGATGGAGAAAGGTAGGGGTGATGGAGAGGGGTAGGGATGAAGGAGTGGGGTAGGGGTGACGGAGAGGGGTAGGGGTGAAGGAGTGGGGTAGGGGTGAAGGAGAGGCGTAGGGGTGAAGAAGGGGGTGGAGGTGAAGGAGGGGGAGGAGTGATGGGGAGAAGGGTGGCAACGTTATGTGTAGTGGGGGAGATGAGGATGAAGTGAAGTGGGGGTAGATGAGGGGGAGGGGAAGGTGAAGGGAAGGGAAGGAAATGACTAAAGGGAAGGGGAAGACAGAGTGATGTGTGGAGGTGGGAGGGAGGGGGGAAGGGAAATTACAAGAGGGTAAGAGACGAAGGGACAGGGATGAGGGGAGGTTGGGGGAGGGGAATATGTGAGGAAGGGGGATAAGAGGGGGTGGAGAGTGGGAGAGAAGGTAGGGGGTGGGATGTGAGGGAAGAGGGATGGGGGATGAAGTAGGGTTCAAGTTGAAAGAGGAGTTGTTGAGGAAATGAGGGTAGGGGGGCGGGAGGGAGGGAGGAGGGGAGGGATGGAAGGGTAGATGGAGGGAAAAGAAGGGGGAAGGGGAGATGGGAGGAGGGGAGTGGGTTGGGAATGGGGAAGTGGGTAGAAAGGAAGGGGATGGTGAGGGGAGGGAGGGGGAGCGGGAGAGAAAAGGAGAGCTGAAGTTGAAAGAGAGAGGGAGGTGAGGGGGGGGTGAGAGATAAGAAGACGTTGATGGAGGGTAGAAACTGAAAGGGAGAGGGAGAAAGTGAGGGGGAAGGAGATAGGAGGGGGAACGGGAGGAGAAATGAGAGAGGGGAGGGGAGAGGAAATGAAGGGGGAGGAGAGAGGTGAAGCAGAGGAAAGGGAATGGGGAGGAAATTGATATAAAACTTGAGAGAGAGGATGGCAGAGGAAATGAAGGAAGGAAAAAGGGAAAGGAGGGAAGGAAAGGGGGAAAGGAGGAAAGGAAATGAAGGGAAGGAGGGACAGGAGAGAAGGAGGTATACGAGGAAGGAAGCGGAAAGCGGAGAGGGAAGGAAGATGAGAGGGGGAGGAAGGAAGAGAGTGAAGGAAGAGAGTGAAATATGAAGGTAGGAAAAGGAGGAAGGGACGTATGGATGGAAGGGAGGAAGGGAGATACCAAAGGAAGGGAAGAAGGGAGGGAGGGAGGGGAGGGAGATGGAGAGAGAGGAAGAGGTAAGGGAGAATCGTGCAAGTTAGGTCGAATTTGGGATTAACAAAACAGCACTCAAAACCCGGTTTAGTCTACACACACACACACACACACACACACACACAGACACACACGGATTATTTCTTTCTCACACACACACACACACACACACACACACACACACACGGATTATTTCTTTCTCACACACACACACACACACACACACACACACACACATGGTCGTGAACATAGGCAGCCAAGCCCTTAAACAAGCACGCTCAAACACACACACGCAAACACGCACAGACAAACAAACACGCCGATAAACATGTGTAAGAACGTGTTTGGATTTCTTTATATCAGTACGACGAATGCACACACACACACACACACACACACAAACACACACGGACTCTCTCTCTCTCTCGCTCTCTCTCGCTCTCTCTCTCTCTTCTCTCTCTCTCTCTCTCTCTCTCTCTCTCTCTCTCTCTCTCAGTAAAAGCAAACAACAGCGATCAAGAGCTAACAGAGCAGGAAAGAGTAAGTGATAGAGCAAGGGGGAGTAAGACAGAGTAAGGGAGTAAGGGAGAGTAAGGGCGTAAGGGAAAGTAGAGAGTAAGAGAGCAAGAGGGAGTAGGGAGGAGGAAAGGGGTATGAGGGTGTAAAAGAATGAAAGGGTAAGAGACAGTAACTGAGAGAGGAAGTAAGAGGAAGAGTAAGAGGGAGTAAGAGCAAGAGGGAGCAAAAGGGAGTAAGAGAGTAAGGGAGAGTAAAGAGAGAGTAGGGGCGAGGGATATCACAAGCACCCTTCATTCTCTTCATTTATTGCTCTCCCTACCTCCCCTCTCCCGCCTCTTACCTGCCCCTCTCTCTCTCTCTCTCTCTCTCTCTCTCTCTCTCTCTCTCTCTCTCTCTCCCATCACCTACCATCATCAGCAACCATACACACAAACCACTTCCTCTACACACACCATCTCAACCAACATTACGAACCACAACTACCATCAACACACACACACACACACACACACACACACACACACACACACACACACACACACACACACACACACACACACGAACAATCAACCCCCACACACACAAACCTCCCCACACACACAAAAAACACTTCCCCACGCACACAACCACTCTCATCCCTTACCACACCACCACTCAACTAAAATTACCACCACAACTACCACAGCTACCACAACTACCACCACCCAGCTGTAACCCCACCCTCTTCACGTGGGTTAGATTGCCGACTGGCCACAATACAGGCCGGGAATACAAAAGGAATCATGTAACCGAGAGATTGGGAGAAAGGGAAATAGAATAGGGCCCCCTTTCCTAATAAAAAGAATCGGAAAACGGGAACAAAAAACGGGGAGGAGGGTGGAAAAAAGGAGTTGAGGAGAGAGATAGATAGAGAGATAGATAGATAGAGAGAGAGAGAGAGAAAGAGAGAGAATGGGATGTGATTGAATTTACCTCTTTTGTATCCCTCTTATTGTTATTGTTTATTGGAGATATTTCATTACAGACATCGTTATCATTCTCTCTCTCTCTCTCTCTCCCTCTCTCTCTGTCATTCTCCTACTTCTCTTCCAACCTTTCCTCCTCTTTCCATCTCATTTCCACTCCTTCCTTCTTCCATCCCTCCATTTCTCCTGTTTCCTGTTACATGCTTTCCCTTTCCCCCCCCCCTTTCTCTCTCTCTCTCTCTCTCTCTCTCTCTCTCTCTCTCTCCCTCCATCCTTCTCTCCCTCCAACTAGAATTCAGAAAAATCTAGACAACAAACTCAATCAAGGGAGCAGAGGGAGCTCATCACTGGAATAAAAGGGAGGAGAGGAAGAGAAGAGATAGAGGGCGAGAGAGAGAGAGAGAGAGAGAGAGAGAGAGAGAGAGAGAGAGAGAGAGAGAGCTGATGAAAGAGAACTCATTAATGGAGTAAGAAGAGAGAAGAGGAAGAGAAGTGCACAGGAGAGGGAGAGGGAGAAGGAAGGAGAGGAGAGGTGAGGATTGGGAGAGAGAGTGAAAGAGGGAGAAGGAAGGAGAGGTGGGGAGAGGAGGGGGAGAGAGAGAGAGAGAGAGAAAGAGGGAGAGGGAGAAAGAGAGAGAGGAGAGGGTGTTCGTGAGTGGAATAAAGGGGACGAGAGGAGAGTGAGAGAGAGGAGAGAAAGCTCATTACTGGAATAGAAACCCGTGAGAGAGAGAGAGAGAGAGAGTGAGTCACAATCTCTTCAAAATCTCTCTCATTATACACACTACATACTCCCAATGTTAACACGTATCAAAATTATATCTTTCTTATCTATCAATACAGCCTTATCTAATCTGTTATACATTACTCTTATCGGAGGCATATTGATCTTGGTAGTGTGTCCCTGCAAATGCAATATCTATTTTCTCACACTAATATACAGAATGTCTTAAATATACAGCATAAAATGGCTATAACACTACTCATACTATCACACACACACACACACACACACACGCACTCCTATCTCGTCTTCACAATCAGTACTTGGCCAGCATTTGTATAAGCTAATTCTCGCCATCACTCTCCCTTCAAAAATTCGAATCCTGCAATATACCTTCTAGAAACTGATACACAGACCTTTAAATGGATTTTTTTTTTTCCCATCATCAAAATTACAATACATTTTAAACCTCAAAAATAATTAATACTCCTCTCAATTATATCTCTTTTTCCAATTCATTTTTCATTTCCACCTTCATTTCCTGTTTTCTTTCATTTCCTTTATTCACTCGTCCTTCCCTTCTCCCTTTGTCCTCACTTTCATTTTCTTCAATATTCTTTATTCATTTATTTTTTTTGAGTGCGGTAGGGAAAGAGAAGGAAAGAGAGAGAGAGGGAGGGAGATGAAGGAGATTTGCTGAGGTTAAGTGTTTTATGAATCTCTCTCTCTCTCTCTCTCTCTCTCTCTCTCTCTCTCTCTCTCTCTCTCTCCTCTCTCTCTCTCTCTCTCTCTCTCTCTCTCCCCATCCTAACCTTGCACTCACTCTCAATTACTCAGGGCCTCACAATCATTTTCTTTCAACTAACTCTACAGTCTCTCTCTCTCTCTCTCTCTCTCTCTCTCTCTCTCTCTCTCTCAGGCAATACGAATAATAATAGGGGTGAAGACAAGAGGAGAGATTACGGGATAAAGATGACAAAGATGATAATGGAAAGAGAGACAGGCGAGAGGAATGGTGAAGGGTGATGAGAAATGACAATGGGTGTCTATATGGGAGGGGAAAATGAGGAGAGAAAGATGAGGGAAAGATGAGAGGATGAGAGGGAAAGATGAAGTAAGAAAGATGAGATGATGAGAGGGAAAGATGAAGAAAGAAAGATGAGGAGGGGGAGATGAGGAGAGGAAAATGAGGAAGGAGAATTGAGGAGGGTAAGATGAGGAAGGAAGGATGAGGGAAAAAAGAGGAAGGAAAAATGAAGAGGGGAAGATGAGGAGAGGAGATGAGGATGGGAAGATGAGGAGGGGAAGATGAGGAAAGGGGAGATGAGGAGAGGAAAATGAGGAGGGGAGAGATAGGGAGATGAGAGGTGGGTATTTGTGGAAGATGATGGGAAGGTGAAAAGAGGGATATGGCGAAAGAGGATCATCATCATCATCATCATCAGTAACAATCACAAGAGAAAATTATGCAAGAAGAAGAAGGAAGAGAGGAGGAGGAGGAGGAGGAGAAACGTATGAGTGTAGTTTGCTGTGGACAGAAGATAGGATGTTAGAGAGAGAGAGAGAGAGAGAATTGACTTTGATCCGCACCACAAAATTCCTCACCAATAACCTGAAGTTGAGAGGCATCACTTTCAACTTCCTCCACCCTACTGAACCCTCTCTCTCTCTCTCTTTGGGACAGGGGGAGAGAGAGAGAGAGAGAGAGAGAGAGAGAGAGAAAGAGAGAGAGGAAGAGCAAGTGAGAGAAAGTGAGAGAGGCAGGTGTGTGTATTAATTATCTTTTTTTGGCCCTCAGCTCAGCCACCTGTGTAGAACCTCGAGAAATGAATAGTCAACACGAATGGGCTTTTGAGGCGAGGGAAGGGAAGGGAGGGAGGAAGGAGGAAGAGGGAGGAAGAGGAGGGAGATATAAGGAAGAGGCAGAGATGGGAGAGAGAAGAGAGGAAGGAAGGAGAGAAAGGGAATAGGGAGAAGGGAAGGAGAAGAGGGAGAGATAAGGAAGGGGTAAAAAGAGATGGGAGGGAAAAGGGAGAAAGGAAGTAGACGGAGGAACAAGATTGGGAGGGAAGAGGGAGAAAGAGATGGAGGGTGAGAGGGGTGGAGGGATGGAAGAGGGAGAGATGGAGGAGAGAAAGAGAGATGGAGGGGAAGAGGAAGTGAGGGAAAGAAGGGAAAGAAAGCAAGGAAGGAGATATAGAAGATGTGAGGGATGGGAGAAGGGAGAAATGATAGGGGGAGGGAGGGAATAGGGAGGAAAGAAGGGAGATGCGAAGGGGAAGAAGGAGGGAAAGGCGGGGAAAGGAGGGAAGGAAACTGGGGTGAAGAAAGTAAGAAAGGAGAAGGAAAGTGAAAGAAGGAAGGAGATATAATGAGTTGGGTGGAAGGTGGGATGGGCAGGTGGAAGGATGAACAGAAGCCAGTTGAAGGAAGAAACAAACACAACAACAAAAACAACAAAAACAGTAAGCAAAAACAATAAGCAAAACCAAACACGCCAAACACGACTAACATCCAAATCCATTCACACCCCAAACAAGAAACGCAAAACAAACACAAAAACACACGCATTTCACGCCTCACTCACTCGCAACTCAAAATCGAAAAAAAAACACACACGCAAAAACACAGGTACTGAATATAAGATCCTAGTGTGTAAAAAAATGATTCTGGAATAAAACACGAGTGGAACAATTGACGGGTTGATTGCCAATTTGAGAGTTTTGTGTGTGTGTGTGTGTGTGTGTGTGTGTGTGTGTGTGTGTGTGTGTGTGTGTGTGTGTGTGTGTGTGTGATATAATGGCGTAATTGTTTCTGAGTGTGTGTGTGTGTGTGTGTGTGTGTGTGTGTGTGTGTGTGTGTTACATAACGGCGTAACTGTACCTAAGCGCATGTGTGTATATCTGAGCATGTACGTGTGTGTGTGTGTGTGTGTGTGTGTGTGTGTGTGTGTGTGTGTGTGTGTGTGTGTGTGTGTGTGTGTGTGTGTGTGTGTGTACGTTTTCAATACACTCCCCTACACACCTTTACACCCCTGGGTATATCCCTCCATTACCTTCACCACATAAATTCTACCTCCCCTCCCCCTTTCCTCCCCCCTCCCCCATACTCCCTCAGGACCCCCCCACCCACTACACCCTTCTCTACACCCTTACACTTTACACAGGACACAGCAACACTTACACTTATACTTACTGTTCATTCCTATACGCTCACCTCACACGCACACACCCTCATCTCACACCCACACACCCACCCAACACCTCTCTCTCCCACCCCCACCTACACCCAACTACACCTTCCCCCAATGCATCCTTCCCCAACCCCCTACAAACCCCTCCCCCACCCTCCTAATCCCTTCCACCCCCCACCCTTCTTCTCCCCCATCACACCAACCCATCCTCTCCCCCACTACCCCCACTCTTCCTCTCCCCCATCACCCCACCCCTCCTTCCCCCACCACCCTCACCCCAGGGCATATCCGACCATTACCTCCACCACATAAACTCACCCCCACCCTCTCACCCCCACCCCTCACCCCTCCCCCAGCCCCTGCCGACAATATGCGAGATCCCTTGGCAGTTCTATGGGAAAGGGAGGGTTAAGGGAGAGAAAGAAAGGGAGGGAGAGGAAAGGGAGACGGAAAAGGGAGGGAGGGAGAGGAAAGGGAGACGGAAAAGAAGGGAGAGTGGGAAAGGACAGATGGATGAATAGATAGATATTGATAGATTTAGTAGACAGGCAGATGTAGACAGATAGATAAATAGAGTTAGACAAATATATAGACAGAAGTTGGATAGACAGAGAGACAGAGACAGACAGAGAGACGGAAACAGACAGAGACAGACAGATAGACACAGAGTAGAGAAGACGTGAGAGAAAATCATATACCAAAAAACGTTTAAGAGAATTACAAAAAAAAAATGCGCCCATCACTTCAAAAAAAATAATGGAAAATAAAAATAAGAGAAAAATGAAAAAAAAAAAAAAAACAATGGGGCAGAAGGAAAGATGAGGAAGAAAGGCTTTGAGGTGTAAAAGTGCCTGTGTGTGTGTGTGTGTGTGTGTGTGTGTGTGTGTGTGTGTGTGTGTGTGTGTGTGTGTGTGTGTGTGTAGAAACGAGCAATGAATAGGAAACAGGTGAACGAAGGTAAAAAAAAACAGGTGGTGAAAAATGCAATGAAGAGAAAAGCCAGGTGAACGAAGGAAAGAAAAAAGGTGAAGGTGAAAAAATGTAATAAAAAAACAGGTGAAGGTGAAAAAATGTAATAAAAAAAACAGGTGCAGGTAAAAAATGTGATTAAAAAAACAGGTGGTGAAAAAATGTAATTTAAAAAACAGGTGAAGGTGAAAAAATGTAATTAAAAAAACAGGTGAAGGTGAAAAAATGTAATTAAAAAAAAACAGGTGAAGGTGAAAAAATGTAATAAAAAAACAGGTGAAGGTGAAAAAATGTAATTAAAAAACCCGGTGAAGGTGAAAAATGTAATTAACAGAAAAACCAGGTGAAAGAAGGTGAAAAATGCAATGAAGAGTGAAGAGAAGTGGCGTGGGAGAGCTTTTGATGCCTCTCTCTCTCTCTCTCTCTCTCTCTCTCTCTCTCTAATAATTTCTCTAACTTCAGAATTTTACCTACCAGTACTCTCTCTCTCTCAAAAAAAAAAAAAAAAAAAAAAAAAAAAAGACTCAAACATGTACTTTTTCAGGTACACTACGAGAGAGAGAGAGAGAGAGAGAGAGAGAGAGAGGATGAAAGGAAAGAGTATTAAAAGGAAGAAAGCAATTAGTCTGAGTGAAAGAGAATAAGAAAAGAAGAAAATAAGAAAAATAATGGAATTGTCAGAAAGGAGGAAGATATTAAGAAATGGAGGAAGTAGGAGGGAGAGAGACAAAAGGGAGGAAGGAAAAATGAAGGAAAGGAGGAAAGAAGAAAAGAATGAAGGAGGGGAAGGCGAAGAGAGTAGAAAAGGTGGAAGTGAGAGAAATAGATGAGAGAAGGGAAAGAGAAGGAAGGAAGGAAGGAAGGAAAGTAGACGAGGAGGTAATGGAAGTCAGAAAAAGATGATAGAAGGAAGGGTTGAGAAAAAAAAATCACCATCATCATCATCATCATCATCATCATCATCATCATCATCGGGTTACATTTGTGCATACCGGTTATACGGTCACTATGGTATACTTTCAATTATTTCTAAGTCCAAGTTTACCCCTAGAAGACGAGCCTGAATCATTTTCACGTCTACTATAGAACTGAAATGCTGGGAGAACCAAAACGAGTATGAAACAGACTTTGTCCACGAGTCTAACCGGTGCAGGACTGGATCAAGCGCTCTTTAGGTAGCCAATGTACTTATAAAATTACTTATCGTTAAAAATAATACTTACAATCCACGTGGCCCCCTCTCTCTTACTTAGAAAACTCGGGATATATGTGAAGTTGTGTTTTATGGCGGTCTTGTGGGAACCGCCATAGTCTCCCCTGCAGCCCACTTACCTGAGGAACAGAAAACGGAATTATTAATGATGGGAAGGATAATGCAGGTAGTTATGAGATGATGATGATGATGATGATGATGATCATGATGATGATGATGATGATGACAAAAATAATCGTAATCATCATCATCATAATACTACTACTACTAATAATAATGTCACAAAAATAATTATTACCTGCAAACAAAATTACATTATTAAAACAAAAATAACGGTGAAAAGGTAAGAGAGAGAGAGAGAGAGAGAGGTATGCACGGGTGAGGAAGGGAGGAAGAAAGATAATAGAGGAAGAAAGGAGAAAAGACGAAAAGAGGGGAGTGGAAGGGTAGGAACGCAGCAAGGAATGAAGGGTGAGGAAGAAGGAGGAGGAAACGATGGTGAAGGAAGGAAGGAAAGAAGGGAGGGAGAGAAGGGAGAGGTAAGGTAGGGAACGAGAAAGAGAAGGAAGCAAAAAAGTGAGGGAGAGAAGAGGCAGGCAGGCAGGCAGGCAGGCAGGCAGGCAGGTAGGTAGGTAGGTACTGTAGGTAGTCAGGTAGGTAGGAAAAGAATATAGATGGAAGGAAGAAGAGAGGTAGGGAGGGAGGGAAAAGGTTCGCGCAGCAAAAGGGAAGGAGGGAGGAAGGGAGAGAAGGGGAGGAGGTAAGGTAGGTAGGTAGGTAGGGAGGGCAAACTTTAATAATAACAATAATAATATAGGCACTCGTGAGGAAGAGAATATGGGCCAGTATATTTAAGGGAGAGTAGGGGAGGGAAGGAGGAAGGAAAGGGGAGGGAAGGAGGAAAGGGGAGAAGGGAGAGAAAGTGAGGAAGGGAAGGGAGAAGGGAGAGAAAGTGAGGAAGGGAAGGGAGAAGGAAGGAAGGGAAGGGAGAAGGAAGGAAGGAAAAGGAGAATGAATTGAAGGAAATAATGAAAAGAATTATACGAAAAAAAATGAAGGATAGAAGGAATGTAAGGGAAAAATGGATGGAAGGAAAGGGATGAATGAATGAAAGAAGAAAATTATGAAATGAAAAAAAACTGAAAAATAAAGAAAAAAAGAACAGAAAGAATAGGAAGGAAGGAAGGAAGGAAGGAAGGAAGGAAGGAGGGAAGGAAGGAAGGAGGGGAAAAGGTACTTGCTGAGGCCTGTAGCACCGAAAATATTGTTGAGAAAATAAAGGGAGGGGACAAGAGTATTGAAGGAGGGAGAATGGGTCAGGGAGGGAGGGAGAATGGGAGAGGGAGAGAGAATGGGAGGGAGGGAGAATAGCAGGGACAGGGAGAAGGAAGGGAGAATGCGAGAGGGATGGAGGAAGAATGGGAGGGGGAGACAGAATGGATGATGGAGGGGAAAATAGGAAGAGAATGGGAGGGAGAGGGAAAGGTAAGGATAATGGGGGGAAGGGGGAATGGGAGAGGAAGGGAGAATGGGAGACTGAAGGAGAAGTAGAGGGGAAGGAAGAGGAAAAAATAAAAAACAAGGGAGAAAGGGTGAATTGGAGGAAAGAAATAGAAAATGGGCGAGAATGGACAGGGAAAAAAAGAATGAAAGAAAGGAGAATAGGAAAAGGAAGAATAAAATGGGAATAAGGGAGAAGGGAGGGATAAAGGGAGAAGAAATGGAAAGGGAGGAAAACTGAGCAAAGGGAGGGAAGAAAGAAGGAAGGATGATGTATACCAGGGAGAGTAACAAATGGAAAGGGAGAGAGAGAGAGAGAGAGAGAGAGAGAGAGAGAGAGAGAGAAGGAAAAATAATGTGAGAGGGTACAAGGATGGAAGAGGAACGAAGAATGAAGGAGGAAGAAATATGAGGGAGGAAGGGAGAGACAGAGGGAGGATGGAAGAGGGGAAAAGAATGGAGGCGGAAGAAAAATGAGGGAGAAAGGAGGAGGGAGGAAGGAGGAGAGGAGGAGGATGGAATGAAGGAAAGACGGGAAAGGAAGACTGTGGAAATATGGGAGGGAGTGAAAGTAAGAGGAAGGGAGAAAGGGAGAATAAAATAAGGGAGAAGAAGAGGTGGAGGGAAAATAGGAGAAATAAAGAGGGAGGAAAAGGGACCAGGAACAGGAAGAAAAAGGAGCATATGGGAACCTACATATAAAGAGAGAGAGAGAGAGAGAATGGACTGATTAAATGAAAGAAAATTGGCAAGGGGGGAGTGAGAGAGGAAGGAAAGGAAGGAAGGAAGAAGGAAGAAAAGAAGGACGGAAGGAGGGAAGGAAGCAAAGGAAGAAGCAAAAATGATAACCACAATACGCTTAATAACACGATAACATAAGGTAAATACACGAGAAATATAACGTGAACAAATGAACAACTCCCCCTCCCTCCCCCTCCCCTTCCCCTCCACCACTACTCCCTCCCTCCCCTCCCCTCCCCACTCCCTCTACTACCCCCTCCCCTCCCCCACTACTCCACAAAAGGAAATATATCGCTATAACGAAAGTCGTACAACACAACGGCTTTCGTTATGTGCACCGTAAAAGCGGAACCGGGCACGCACACGCACGCACACGCACACGCAACGCACACACACACACAAAGCAAATACCAAAAATGTTATATACTTTATGGCGTACATTTTATGGCTTTTTATTTTTTTTTTTTCACGTCAAAAATTTCTGTCCCTTCGTTCTGTGAAATCGGCTGTGTGTGTGTGTGTGTATGTGTGAGTGTGTGTGTGTGTGTGTGTGTGTGTGTGTGTGTCCATCTGTCTGTCTGTCTGTCTGTCTCTCTCCCACGCCCTCATTCCCGTCTCCCCTTCCTCATCATTCTTCCCCTTCTTTCAGTAAGTGGAAAGAAATGGAAAGATCTTGAGACGAGGGGAAGATGATGGGATTTTATTTTTCCCCTCTTTCTCTCCCCTCGCTCTCCTTATTCTCTCTCCCCTCTATCTCCTTTTCTCTCTTCTGTCTATCTTTTCTATCTACTCTCTCTTTTTCCCGTAGTTCCTTCCACTCTTTTCCTACTTTTTCTCTTATCTACTCTTCATTACTCTCTTCTCTCTGCTCTCCTTTCCTCCCTCGCTTCATTTACCCTCTCCCCTCCAATTTCTCCTCTTTTTCTCTCTTTCTCTCTCAATTTTCACTCCTATTCTTTCCCATCTACCTACTCCCTCTCTCTTTCCTCCTTTCTTCCCTCTTTCTCTCTCTCTTCTATTTTCCTCTCTTCTCATTATTCCTTCTCCTCACCACTTAATCATTTCTCTCAAGCGCACTTCTCTCTCCTCTCTCTTTCTCCTCCTTACTTTCCTTCTCTCTTTCTCCTTCTTACTTTCCTTCTCTCTTTCTCCTTCTTACCTTCCTTCTCTCTTTCTTCCTATATTCCTTTCCATTCTTTTCTCTTTCTTCAAATCTCCTCACTCTTTCTCTCTCAAATTTCTCTGTGTCCGACTCTGCAAAAAGACGTGTAAATCCGCTGCCTAAGTCCAGCAGTCCTCCTACGTGCCACACACCTTCCCATGTTACCAATTCGGCGCTAATGCCCACCGTCCATACTGAATACATAATAGGGCTGCCTCACTTATAGATTGGAGTGATGTTAACAAGTATTTATTTAGGACAATATGGTGGGCCTCCTCCTCTTCCTTTCCCCCTCCTCCTCCTCCTCCTCCTCCTCCTCTTCTTCCTTCACTTTTCTTCTCGATCTCCTCCTCCCTTCTCCCCCTCTCCCTCCAGAGTTCCTACCTCCTCCGTTCTCCCTCCCCTCCCCTTCTCTTCGCAGCAATGTTTCACGCTCCTCTCCCCTCCCTTCCCACCCATTCGGACAAGCTCAGCAAAGGCAGTTCATTTAGAAGCCATTAAAAGGGATAATTTTAGAGGATTTAAGGTGATTGGCTGGGTAGACACTGGATATTTGTATGATGCTCTCTCTCTCTCTCTCTCACACACACACACCCACCCACCCACCCACACACACACACACACACACACACACACACACACACAGACCCATCCCCTCATTTCACACCCCCACACACACTCAGTCCCAACCTTCCCCCCCATTCACACACTCTTCTCCCCCACCTCCTCGCTCCCACCCCCCCAAACACACACCCTTCTCCCCCATCCCACCACCCTCCCAGCCCCCTCACTCCCCATCCCTCTCCCACCCACCCCATCTCCCCCATCCCATCATCTTCACTACCTCCTTCCAAATCAGTAAAAAAAAATGATATGAGTGGGATGGTAATGGGTGATGATTTTCTCCCCAATATGTTCGATAATCACCAGTTACCAGTTTAGGACCTAGTTTACGAGGGGGGAGGGGAGGGGAGGGGAGGGGAGGGGAGGGGAGGGGGGGGGGGAGGGGAGGGGAGGGGGGAGGGGGTAAGATAGAGAGGAGAAGGGAAAGTGTGTATGTGTATGGGGAGGTGCGTGGATTTGTGTACCTGTGTGTGTGTGTGTGTGTGTGTGTGTGTGTGTGTGTGTGTGTGTGTGTCTGTGTCTGTGTGTGTGTGAAAACTTTTAATATCCGAAAGTATGAAGCGATGACGAAATGGAAATAGGGGAAGAAAAGAAAAGAAAAAAGGTAAGGAAAAAAAGGGTGAGAAAGAAGGGAATGACAGGGAAGATAGAGAAAGAGTGAGAGAAAAAAAAGGGAGAGAAAGGATAAAAGGAAAACTCCATAGGGAAGAGAAAGAAAGGGAGAAGCACAAAGAAATAACCAATAGGAGACGAAGATAGAAATGGCAATACAGATAACGAAGAAAAGAGAGAAAAAAAATAACGAAGAAAAAATAAAGCAAGAAAAAAGATAACGAAGGAAAAATTAAAGCAAAAAAAAAGATAACGAAGAAAAAATAAAGCAAAAAAAAAAGATAACGAAGAAAAAATAAAGCAAAAAAAAAAGATAACGAAGAAAAAATAAAGCAAAAAAAAAGATAACGAAGAAAAAATAAAGCAAAAAAAAAAGATAACGAAGAAAAAATAAAGCAAAAAAAAAAAAAGATAACGAAGAAAAAATAAAAGCAAAAAAAAAAGATAACGAAGAAAAAATAAAGCAAAAAAAAAGATAACGAAGAAAAATTAAAGCAAAAAAAGATAACGAAGAAAAATTAAAGCAAAAAAAAAGATAACGAAGAAAAAATAAAGCAAAAAAAGATAACGAAGGAAAAATTAAAGCAAAAAAAATATGAAAAAGTAAAGCAAAAAAGATAATGAAGAAAAAATAAAGCAAAAATGATAAAAGGAAAAACTGATAACGAAGAAAAAAAATAACGAAGGAAAAATAAAGCAAAAGAGATAACGAGGAAAAATAAAGCAAAAAAGAAAACAAAGAAAAAAGATAACGAAGAAAAAATAAAGCAAAAAAGATAACGAAGGAAAAATTAAAGCACAAAAAAGATAATGAAGAAAATAAAGCAATAAATATAACGAAGAGAGCAAAATGAAGATAACGAAGAAAAAATACAGAAAAAAAGATAACGAAGGAAAAATTAAAGCAAAAAAGATAACGAAGGAAAAATAAAGCTAAAAAAGATAAAGAAAATAAAGCCAAAAAGATAACGAAGGAAAAGTAAAGCTAAAAAAGATAAAGAAAATAAAGCAAAAAAGATAACGAAGGAAAAATAAAGGAAAAAAAGATAAAGAAAATAAAGCCAAAAAGATAACGAAGGAAAAATAAAGCTAAAAAGATAAAGAAAATAAAGCAAAAAAGATAACGAAGGAAAAATAAAGGAAAAAAAGATAAAGAAAATAAAGCAAAGAAGATAACGAAGGAAAAAATAAAGCAAAAAAAGATAAAGAGAAAATAAAGCAAAAAAGATAACGAAGGAAAAAATAAAGGAAAAAAAGATAAAGAAAATAAAGCAAAAAAGATAACGAAGAAAAAATAAAGCTAAAAAGATAAAGAAAATAAAGCCAAAAAGATAACGAAGGAAAAAATAAAGCTAAAACGATAACGAAGCAAAATAAAGCAAGACAGATAGTGAAGAAAAAATAAATCGAAAAAAAGCTAATGAAAAAAATTAATTAAAAAAAGATAACGAAGAAGAGAGGCAGGAAAAAGATAAACAAGGGAAGAAAAAAGAGGATATAACAATAGACAAAGAGGGGAATGATATAGGAAAAATAAAGCAAGGGAGAGAAAGAGGGGAATGGGGAAGGGAGGATAGAGGGGGGAAGAGGACAAGGGGAGAAAGAAGGGGAATGGAAAGGGAGGGTAAAGATGGGAGGAGGATAGGGAGGAAAATGAAGGGGAATAGCAAAGGAAGGATAAAAGTGGGGAGGGAAAGAGGGGAAAGAAAGAGAGAAGAGAAAGAGGGGAGAAAAAGAGGGGAGAAAAAGAGGGGAGAAAAAGAGGGGAGAGAAAGAGGGGACAAAAGAGGGAACATAACTCAAGACTCCATTTCAGGGAAGGGGAGGGAGGGAGGGAGTAAAAGAGGTTTGAAATGGAGGGAGGAAGGGAGGGAGGGAGGAAAGGAGGGAGGAAAAGAGCTTGAAATGGAGGGAAGAAGGGAGGGTGGGAAGGAAGAGAGGAGGGAGGAAGGGAAGAGGAGAAGACAAAAAAGGGGAAAGGGGCGTGAAAGGAAGAGAAAGAGGAAGAGGGGAAAAATGAAGAAGAGGCAACTCATTTTCTCCTCTTTTTTTCTCTCCCCTCTCTCTTCTGTCCCCTCTCCTCTCTCCTCCTCCCCTCTCCCTTCTCCCTCCTCCTTTCGGGGGGGGGAGGGGAAAGATTTAATTAATACTGTGGTCAAAATTCTGGCGAGAGAGTGAAAAGAAGAGTTTTTTTATCGACACCCCACACTTCTCTCTCTTTCTGCTCTCTTTTCCTCTCTTCTGCTCTTTTTCACTCTCTTTAGCTTCATTTTTTTTTTTTTTGCTTTTTTATTGTGTATCTGTTGATGTCTAAGAAAATTTGGAAACAGAGATAATAAAGAAAAGAGAGATGGAAAAAATAGTAAAGATGAGAGAGCGTGGAATAAACAGGGGGAGAGTACGAGAGAATTTTAAGGGGTTGAAACTGAGAGAGAGAGAGAGAGAGAGAGAGAGAGAGAGAGACCTTGCAGGAAGGGAGGGGGGAGAAGAGAGGGATAGGGGGGGAGAAGAGAGGGAGAGGGGAAACGGGAGGGGGAGGGGGAAACGGGAGGGGGAGGGGAAAAATGGGAGCGAAAGGGGAAACGGGAGGGAGAGGGGAGAGAGAGGGGAGAGAAAGGGCGAAAACTGGAATAATTTTTTGCAGTAAACTTTAGTAATAGAATCAAGGAGTGTCAGGCGTCCCCTCCCTACCCTCTCTCTCTCTCTCTCTCTCTCTCACTCACACACACACACACACACACACACACACACACACACACACACTCTTTCCTCCCTTCGCCCTCTCTCGTTCTCTCCCTCCTGCTCCCTCTCCCACTCTCCCTCTTACATCACCCCTCCTAATCCCTCTCCCCTCCATTTCACTCGGATGAGCTTCTCACATCCTCTCCCTCTCTCTCTCTCTCTCTCTCTCTCTCTCACATCACAGCCCAGATCAGTTTGGTCATATTTGAGGGTTTTGACTAATAACCAAGGAGACGCTCTTACGTCAGACTGGGGGATTTCGACTAGTAACCAAGGAGACTCGTTCTTACGTCATAGCTCTCCCATTGAATTACACGCCACCACGAAGGAAAATCAAAATATATAATCCCAGTTCCTTCAGGTTTATTTTGGGGGGGTTTTGACTAGTAACCAAGGAGACTCATTCTTGCCTCATAGCCCTCCCATCGAATTACACACCGGCACGAAAGGCAATCAAAATTCAAAATCCCAGTTCCGTCATATATTCACGAATCACTTACACTCATCCACACACTCACGCTTCAAATACCTGAGTGACTGACTACCCCCGGGCCTTGTTTAACGACCTCACCCTCCCTCCTCACTAACTACCCAACTACCTATGTCAACAAGGGTCATAATAATCCACCCTAACAACCCTATACTCCTTTCACCTTAACTTGGTCCAGTTTTTTTTTTCCGTCCTTTTGTAGCTTGTGTTACGTTGCTCAATCAGAGAGAGAGAGAGAGAGAGAGATGTAAAAAGGGAGAAAGTGTGAAAGGAGAAAAAGTAAAAGGGAGAAAGAAGGGAGAGAATAAAGGAAGAAGGAGGGGAGGCAGACAAATATAAAAATGGAAGAAAGAAAGGAAGAAGGTAGAAAGTAGAAGGAAAAAGAAGGGAGAGAACGAGGGAAGAAGGGAGAGAGGGAGAGCACAGGGAGAAGAGATTACGAGTTAATATTTGCTCTCACTTGAGGAGTTAAAGGGAGGGAGAGAGGGAGGGAAGAAGAGAGGGGGAGAGGGAGAGAAGAGGGTAGAGAGGCTTGGAGATGAGTCGATGGATGGATGATATGGAGGGAGAAAGCGTGAGAAAGGGAAGGAAGAATCAAAGAAGGAAGAAGGAAGGAAGGAAGGAGGGAGGGAGGGGGGGAAGGGGGGAACGAATAAAGAACACAGACAGTAATAAAGGAATTAAATGTCCAATAATAAAGGAATAAAGAAACCAATAAAAAATGAAAATAAAAAAATAGGTGAAGTGAAGAAGAATAAAAGGCTCATTGAACGACCCCCCCCCCAAAAAAAAAAACCGTCGGAAAAAACGCAAAAAAAAAAAAAATGAAATAAAGAGGAAGTGGCCAAGATGAAAGAGAGTGAAGTGGCTCTTTTCCTCTTTTTTCTCTCTTTTTATTTTTGATACACGGGGCAGGAAAAGAGGGAGAAGGGGTAATGAAGGAAGGAGGAAATGGAAGGAGGGAATGACAGAAGAAAGGAGGGAAAGGAGAGAGAAGGAAATAAAAGCGAAGGAGAGAAGGGAGGAGAGATCAATAAAGGAGGTAGGGAGAGGGGAGAAAGAGAGAGAGAGAGAATGAAACGGGTCAACAGGGGTGGAGGGAGAAGAAAGTGAGAGGAAAAAAAGGTGCGTGTGTGTGTGTGTGTGTGTGTGTGTGTGTGTGTGTGTGTGTGTGTGTGTGTGTGTGTGTGTGTGTGTGTGTGTGTGTGTGTGTGTGTGTGTGTGTGTGTGTGTGTGTGAGAGAGAGAGAGAGAGAGAGAGAGAGAGAGAGAGAGAGAGAGAGGGAGAGAGAGAGAGAGAGAGAGCTATCTAGTTCATACAATAGAGGCGTGAGTCTATGGGGAATACCTGCTAATATTCGGGACAAAAGAGAGGAATTATATGTACATAGCCTCTCTCTCTCTCTCTCTCTCTCTCTCTCTCTCTCTCCACCACAAAAGTTCTCTTTTTCATTTTCTCACACACACACTTACTTAGAACTCCCGCTCCCTCAGGAAAATTCTTAGTCGATTCACTCTCTCTCTCTCTCTCTCTCTCTCTCTCTCTCTCTTTCTCTCCCTCTCTCTCTCTCTCTCTCTCTCTCTCTCTCTTTCCTTGTCCCTTTCTTCCCCAAGGGGAATGCTAAGGAAGAGTGGGTGTAGGATGTATAGAAGGAAGGATGGAAGGAAGGAAGGATGGAAGGAAGGAAGGAAGGATGGAAGGAAGGAAGGAAGGAAGGAAGGAAGGATGGAAGGAAGGAAGGAAGGAAGGAAGGAAGGAAGGATGGAAGGAAGGGAGGGAAGAAAAGAAGGAGGGAGAGAGGGAGGGATGGAAGAAAAAGGGAAAATAGAAAAGTGATGGCGGGGAAAGCAGAAGGAAGAGGGAGAAGAGAGGGAGGGACAAGAAAGGAAGAGGGAGGAGAGATGGAGAGAGACATATGAGTTAAGAGTAAAGAGTAAGGGAGGGGAAGAATGAGGGAGGAGAGAGTGAGGGAGGGGAAAGGAAGAGAGATGATAGGGACGAGGGGAGAAAACGGAAGGGGAAAGGAAGTGAAGATGTAGTGGAAGGGGAGGGGAGGGGAGGGGATCGGGTGAGGGAGAGAGGGAGGTATTAGGATGGAGACGAATGGGAGGAAACGGTAGAGTGATGTTAGAGTAATGAGGGAGGGGAGAGGGGGAGGTGAGGGGAGATGGGGAGGTTGGGGGAAGGGAGGAGGGAAGGCAAGGAGGAGAGAGGAGGAAGAGGTGGAAAGGAAGGAAAAGGAGGAAAGGAGAAGGAAAGGGAGGTAAAGGAAAAAAAGTGTGATAGGGTAGGCAAAAAATGAGGATGGAAGGAGGGAAGAAATCAATGAAAGGAGGAGGAGGAGGAAGAAGAGGAGGAGGAGGAGGAAGAAGAAGAGGAAGAGGAGGAGGAAAATGAGAGACGGCAAATGTGATGATGAAGCAGGATTCAGGACAAGAGGAGGAAATGAAAGAGAAGGGAAGGAAATGAGAGAAAGGCGACAAACACTAAGAGAGAGAGAAAATTAACCCTTTTGACTAAGAACTATTAAGTCTGTGGTTCTTTCACCTTAAGCTGGCTCAGAATTTCGTACTATGGCTATACATCCTTTACACTGCACTTCTTCGTGACTAGCAAATATTCCAGTGTAACTCCGCTGTTAAAACCGAGGATTTTTGATGAACAGATGACCATTTCAGTCCAAGCTGAAGTGAAAAAAAAAAAAATAAAGAAAATAAAAGAAAAAGAAAGAAAAGGGAAAGAATATTAAAGAAAATTAAAGAAAAAGAGGAAAGAAAATAAAAAAAGAAGAAAGCAAATGAAAATAGGAAAGCAAAAAAACGAAAATAAAGGAAAAGACAAAAAATGAAAAAATAAAGAAAAAACAAATAAAAAAAAAGAAAAATGAGAAAAAATAATGTGCTATCCTTGTCTTACTCCATCTACCATCAGACGATTTTCAGACAATCCCCTCGCTCTAAAAACGTTAATAAAATAAATAAATCTCGCTTTATTTATCAGTCAGTAAATAATACCTAATGTATTCTAGTTTACACAGAAGGATTTATTTCAGGTAGAGAGTAGCTATAACAAGACGATTTCTCTCTCTCTCTCTCTCTCTCTCTCTCTCTCTCTCTCTCTCTGTTCCTGGACAATTATGGTACACCGATGTCTTAATTGATGATCCCGATTTCAAGGCTCTCTCTCTCTCTCTCTCTCTCTCTCTCTCTCTCTCTCTCTCTCTCCAAAAAAAAAAAAAAAAGTCCATGAAACTCAAAAATTACGACACATGAAACACACACACACACACACACACACACACACACACACACACACACACACACACAGCTTTTCATCAAACACTCGCAGAGAAAAAGCAAAACAAACATGGAAATAAACACACTCCATACAGTCGCCCATAAAAACACCGAGGACAGCTTTATACACACACACACACACACACACACACACACACACACACACATCCCCCCTCACCCACACACACACACATACACAACATACAAAAACATCAACACCTCCCGTACACACACACACACACACACACACACACACACACACACACACACACACGAAAATCATTAACACATGTCATCAGCGTATTCAGGTGTCAACAAACAGCAACAAACACGCTAACGACAAACACAAACACATGAGCTCAAAAATAGACCCAGGCAGCGTCAACTTTTTAATTACGGTAAAATATGGAAAAGAGAGAGAGAGAGAGAGAGAGAGAGAGAGAGAGAGAGAGAGGGGGGGGGGTCTGTTTCATATCGCCATCGAAGCGGTTCAATTTGAAGGGAAATGAGGGACATGAGCGAAGAGTAAAATGTATATTAAAAAGTGAAACAAACTGGAAAAGATAATTAAAGCGAGTGAAACAAACAGAAAAAGATATGAAACAGAAAGTGTGTGAAAACAAAGTGAGCGAATTATTTGGACAGTAAAAAAAAAAAAAAAAAAAAAAGAGGAGAAAAGAAAGACTACCAAAAAAACAAGAAGGAAAATGGGGAAAATATGCATAGGTAAAATTTAAAAATATGAGAATAAAAAAAAAACAATAATGACAACAACGATAACTACAATCACACACACACACACACACACACACACACACACATCAAAAAAACAAAAAATAAAAAGACTCATACCGCTTTCAAAATATTCCTGAAAACACTTATAATAATTAAAATAAAATAAATTTGGAAATAAATATATACAAAAAATACATGAACAGTAGAGCCCCATCATTTTTGATTTTTTTTTTTTTTTTTTTTTCATTTTGGCGTCCTATGTACTCCGGCTACAAATCTGCGCTTTCAAAATTTTAATATTTTTGCAAATTATTTTTCATATATGGAACTGCATTAGCGTTCGTCACACGGGAGGAAAAATTATATATCGCTTCGCCAAAATGCAAAATAAAAAAAGAGAAAGAAAGAGAGAGAGAGAGAGAGAGAGAGATTAAATGAGAAATACATGGAGTGTTTTTTCACCCTACACTTCTGCGATGTATTAAAAAAATTATCATCATCACCACTACCATCATCATCATCATCATCATCATCACCACTACCATCCTCCTCATCACCACTACCATTATCATCATCGTCATCATCATCATCATCATCACTACCACCACCACTACCACCACCACCATCATCGTAATCATCATCATCATCATCATCATTCTCAATCAACCTGCATTCCATCTTATTCCATCAGTCACCTCTAAGTTTCATCTTCAATACATCTCATTCTCACCCACTTCTCACCTGTGTCTCCCATTTCCACCTGTTTCACTTATTTCACTTATTTCACCCCGTTTCACTTCCATACACGCTTCCCGCCCTGTACAAGCCAATAACACTCCAATTACCACCTGTTTCACCTGTTTGTTTCGCCTGTTTCGCCTCTACCCACATACCTCTCGCAAAAGCCAATCAAACTTCATTTCCTACCTGTTTCATCCACCTGTATCACCTCCACCCACGTTTCCACCCCCCCTCACACGCAACTAAAACTTCAATTACAACCTGTTTCACAATTTTCACCTAGGCCTATTCTTCTGTTTCGCCTTTCACCTAGGCCTATTCTTCCCTGTTTCACCTTACACCTAGGCCTATTCTTCCCTGTTTCACCTTTCACTTAGGCCTATTCTTCCCTGTTTCACGTTTCACCTTGTTTCATCTCTCACCCCGTTTCACCTGCGCCAAAATCAATAAAACTATGATTACCACCTGTCTCACCTTTTCACCTCCCTCTTTCACCCTGTTTCACCTCCCCCTTTCACCTGCACCCATGCCTCCCTCCGCCACACGTCAATAAAACTTCAAGGCAATTACCACCTGTGCTGCTCAGGTGATTAAGGAACTAATTACTAATAACAAGGTCGTTAGGTGGTGGGAGGTGGTTTGGTCCGTGATGATTTTTTTTTTAATTATTTTTTTTTTCATTAAAGACTGGGAGATTATTAATTGATTTGGGGATACAATTTTTTTTTTGCTTTTAGGAATTAATTACTCTCGGGGTGTGTCGATTCTGTTTTTATTGTTGGTTATTATGATCATTATTATTCTTATTATTATTATTATTATTATTATTATTATTATTATTATTATTATTATTACTGAATTTCTATACTATTGTTTTCGAAATAACTGATAACATTTTGGGTGTGTAGGTTTTGTTTGTATTTAGTTATTATTATTATTATTATTATTATTATTATTATTATCATTATTACTATTATTATTATTATCATTATTATTATTATTACTATTATTATTATTATTACGATTATTATCATTATTATTATTATTATTATTATTATCATTATTATTATTATTATTATTATTATTATTACCTTAGTTATCATTATACTATCAGCAGTTATTAAAATTATTACTGTACCAATATGAAAAAAAAAAGAAAAAAAAAACAGCAACAAAAAAAAGAACAGGGAAAAGGAGGATAGAAAAGAAGAAATATAAAAGAAAAAATAAAGGAAAAAAAAAAGGAAAGAAAAATGAAGGAAAATGAGGAAAGAAGACAGATTTGGAGGAGGGGGATGATAAAGAAAAAAAAAGGGAGTACGGAAAAGGGAGAAGACAATGAAGGGAGAGAATAAAGGAAAGGTACCGAAAAAGAAGATAATTTAAGGGAGAATGGAAAAGGGAGACGACAATACATGGAGAGGAAGAAAAAGGGAGGGGAAGAAAAAGGGAGAGGACAATAAAGGGAGAATATTGAAAAGAGGGAGGATGGAAAAGGGAGAAGATAAAAAATAATAAAGGAAGAGGACGGAAATGGGAGAGGATAATAAAGGGTGAGGATGGAAAAGGGAGAAGATAAGAAAGGGCGAAGGAAAAGGGAAACAATAAAGGGAGAGGATAACATAGGGCCAGGACGTAAAAGGGAGATAATAAAGACAGGACGGAAAAGGAAAACGGTAAAAGGAAAAGAACAGAAAAGGGAGTGAATAGTAAAGGGAGAGGACGGAAAAGGGAGCAAAAAACGTCTTCCCCCACTCTATCCTCCCTTCCTCTCTCCACTTTAGAAATGTTACCCTTTTCATTTACATGTATTATAATATGAAGTGCTGCTGGCGGAAAGGGAGGGGGCAGGGAGGGGGAAAAAGGGAGGGGGAGGGAAAGAAAGTGGGGAAAAAGGGAGGGGGAGGGAACGAATGAGGGGAAAAGGGGAGAGGAAGGGAAAGCGAGAGAGACAGGGAGTGGTGGGAGAGGGAAGGGGAGGGAAAGAAAGGGGGGAGAAGGGAAAGGGAGGGGGAGGGGAAGGGAGGGGGGAGAAGGGAAAAAGGGAGGGGATAGGGGAGGGGTAAGGGGAGGGGGAGGGATAGTGTGGAGGGAGGGTGAATGGCAGGGAAAGGGGGGGAAAGAGAATGCGTGAGGGAGAAAGAAGGAGAGGGAGAGAAAGTAGGGAGAGAGTCTTCAGAAAATCTCAGGTCTCTCATCTAAGAATTTCAAAAGGTAAAACACGTGTTAATTCACATTCTTCATTATATATATTTTTGTCTTTATTTTCTTTACTTGCTATTTACCTGCTTTATCTATCTATATATCTATTTTTTACCATGAGGAGATGTAATCAATCATTTTTGGATTTTGGACACCTAGTTTTAAAATCAATGTAGATGTTGAAAAAAAAATACATAAATAACATACCTGATAACTTTAAGAGGTCCTATAAACTAAATCGCTAAGGAAGAGGTGCTAAGGAAGCCTCCCAACCCAAAAAGAAAAGGGCCCATAGAAATAGCCTTTTCTATACCAAAAGGGCCTCAAAAAAGACCCATTTCGTTGCTGTGTGCGCCTTTGTACGCCTTTGCATTCCTTTGTATTCCTTTGAGACGAGGAATGAAGGTTGAGAAATAGGTGAGAAGAAAGCAAGAAGAATGGGAAGGAAGAGAGCAATGTGGACGAAGACAAAAGAGAGGAGAAGAAAGCGTAAAGTAAAGGAGAGGAAGAAAAGAAGGAATAATGGGGGAGGAGATGGTTAAAAAAAACAAAGGTGAAAGAAAGAAAGGAGAAGGGGAAGGAAGGGAGTCATGAAGAAGACAGAAGATGGGAAATGAAAGGGTAAAGAAAAGAGTAAGAAGAAAAGGAGGAATAATGGAGGAGGAGAAAATAAAGGGAGGGGGTGAGGGGTGGGGCGTTTGGAAGGGGGAAGAGAGAGAGAGAGAAGAGGGGAGAATGGGGGAAAAAATAATTGGGAGAAAAGAGGAAGGAGGAGGAATGGAGAGAAGAAAAAAGAGGGTAAAGGGTGAGGGGTGGGGTTGCCTCAGAAATGGGAGAAGAAACATAATGAAGAAAAGAAAGTAGGACGAGAGGGAGTGAAGAAGAAAAGGAGAGGAAGAAAAAGGGAGAAAAGGGTAAGGGTGAGAAAAGAGGAAGAGTTTGACATGAATGAAGAGAAATGAAGAGGAGAAGAAAGAGGGCCGATACGGAGGAAGGAGAATAGAAGGGAGAAAGGGAAAGGGGGTGAGAAAAGGGAGGGAAAGGGAGAGAAAGGGATAAGGGGGTGAGAAAAGGGGGTGAGGGGAGTTTAAGAGTGGGGAGATGAGTTTAAGGCCCTCCTCAGTGACGTGGCTGACACTCTCTCAGGCTTTTTAATGTCCTCTCTCTAGACTAATGAATATTTAACCATTGTCACTCACACTCCCAGTCTGATCTCACTTTCTCACTTTCTTTCTCTCTTACTTTCTTACTATCTTTCTTTCTTCCTGCTTTTCTATCCTTGCCTTTAATTGATAGAATAGTTTGTTATATTTTTTTTCTTGGAGGGAACCCTTTGCTGGACTCTGGCCTTTGTTTCTTTCTTCCTTGCATAAAAAAGTCGGTTCCTGTTTGTTTCCCTTTGTGCTAAATCCTTTGTGCTCTTCTTTCTTCCCTTTACTCTCCCTTTCTTTCCCTCTATCCTCCCTTTCTTCTCTTTTATTCTCCCTTCTTCCCATTTTATCCTCCCTTTCTTCCCTTTTATCCCCCTTTTTTCCCTTTCTATCCTCCCTTTATTCCCTTCTATTTTCCCTTTCTTTCCTTCCTCCTCCTCTTTTGCTCCTACCTCCTCCCTTTACCCACCTCCTCTCCCTCATTCCTCAACGTTCCTCCCTACATTCCTTCCTCTCCCTCTCCCTCCCTACATTCCTTCCTCTCCCTCCCTCCCTCCCTCCCTACATTCCTTCCTCTCCTTCTCCCTCCCTCCCTCCCTACATTCCTTCCTCTCCCTCTCCCTCCCTACATTCCTTCCTCTCCCTCTCCCTCCCTCCCTTTCTAACTATAAAATTTTGCATATCTTTTATCCTGAATAGAGGAAAGCAGGTAGGCTGATGGAATAAGGGAGGGAGGGAGGGAGAGGGGAGGGAGGGAGGGAGGGAGAAAAAATGAGGAAAAAGGGAGGCAGGAAGGGAAGGAGGTATAGTGGGAAAAAGGGAGGGAAGGGAGGAGTTGGAGAAGGGAAAGGAGGGAAATGAAGGGGAAGGGAGAAGAATGGATGAGAGGAGATAATGGAATGAGAGAGAGAGAAAAAACAGGGAAGAGAGTAGGAGCGATGTAGGGAGGTAGGGAGGAAAGCAGGGAGAGAGAGAAGCAGGGAGGGTAATATTGGCGGTGTCAGTGGTATATGAGGGAGGGAGGGAAACCACTTATTTCTCCCTCCCTTCATCCCTTCCTCCCCTCTCTCCCTTCCTCTACCCCTTACCTCTCTCTCTCTCTCTCTCTCTCTCTCTCTCTCTCAATAATCCCTTTTACATTTCCTCTTCACTTTCCATTCCCTCCCCTCCCCTCTCTACATGTCTACCTCTTTCTCTCCTTCCTCCCTCCCTCCTTCCTTCCCTCCCTTCCTCCCTCCCTCCCTCCCTCTTTCACCTTTTATCCATCATCGCCTCTGAATTCAAAATGAAAGTGGAAATTATCTCACTGTTGCTTTAATTCTTCCCCTCTTTCCCCTCTTTTCCCCTTCCCTTTTTCCCCTCTTTCCCCTCTTTCCCCTCCCTTTTCCCCCTCTTTCCCCTCTTTCCCTTCCCTTTTCCCCCCTCTTTCCCCTCTTTTCTCCCTCCCTTTTCCCCTCTTTCCCCTATTTTCCCCCTCCTTCTTTCTCCCTATATCCCCTCTTTCCCCTCTTTTCCTCCGGTAATTTTTCCTCTAGTCATCTCTTTTCCCCTTTTCCTTGGGTTGTTTTCCCTCTTTTCCCCTTTGTTTTGTTTCCCCTTTTTCTTCCTACCCTCTCTCTCTCTCTCTCTCTCTCTCTCTCTCTCTCTCTCTCTCACCATCGCTCCCTGCTCTTCTATTTTCTCTCTTTGCTCTTTTTACCCTCTTCTTATTCCTGTCAACCTTTTTCTTTCTCTTTTCCTTCCTCTCAGTTTTCTTTTTCCTTTCTCATCTTCACTTTTTTCCTCTCAAAAAAAATAAGGAGACACAGAAAGGAGAGAGGAGGAGGAAAAGGGAGATAGAAAGAGGAGAGAGAAGGAAAAAAAAGATAGAGGGAGAGATGAGAAAGAAGGAAGAAAAGGGAAAGAGGGAAAGGAGAGAGAAGGAAGAAAAGCGAGAGGAGAGGGGGGAGAGAGAGAGAGAGAGAGAGAGAGGAGAAAAGGGACAGAAGGAGAGAAGAGAGGGAGAGTAGGAAGAAAAGGGAGAGAGGGAGAGAAGAGGAAGAAAAGGGAGAGAGGGAGAGAAGAGGAAGAAAAGGGAGAGAGGGAGAGAAGAGGAAGAAAAGGGAGAGAGGGAGAGAAGGGAGGAAGGTTTTAATAGCCAAACTGCTGTTGATGTCTACGAGTGAAGAGGGCTCGTGCCACCAAACTTCAGACATATTCTCTCTCTCCCTCTCTCTCTCTCTCTCTCTCTCTCTCTCTCTCTCTCTCTCTCTCTCTCTCTCTCTTTCATACTTTCCATTCTCCTTCCTCCCCTTCCATCTTCTCCTCCTCCTCCTCAACTTCCCCCAAACTCCCTCCCCCTCTCTAACTCCCCTTCTCCTTCCTTTCTCTCCTTCCTCATTTCCCCCTTTCTTTCTCGTCCCCTCCCCATCTCCTCTCCTTTCCCCTTTCCTTCCTCCCTTTCCCCTTTCTTTTCTTCGTTGTCCCCTCCCTTCCTTCTCCTTCCCCTTCTCCTCTCCTTTCTTCCTTCCTTACCTTGTTCCCTCTCTCCCTCCTTCTCTCCCCCTCCCCTCCCTCACCTAACACAAGATCAAAGGCCCAAATCTTGGATATAGGGAAGGAGGGAAAGGTTAGGGAGCAGCCAAAGAAGGGGTCAGGCTTGGGGCAGGCACGCTCACTTACACCCACAAAGACCCAAGAGGAAATAAAGAGGGCATTACGAAAAGACGGAGGGAGAAGAAAGAGGGGGAAGAGGGGGGAGGGAGAGCCAGGGAATAAGGGAGAGAGGGAAGGAAGGAAGGGGGTGTGAGGGAGAGATGGAAGGAGGATCAGGGGGAGAGGAGGGAGTGGGATATAGGGAAGTGGGAGGAACTGGGGGGAGGGAGAGGGATGCAAGGAAGGAGGGAGGGAGGGAGGGAAGGGAGAAGGTAAGAGAGAAAGGGTGAGATGAAGGAAAGGAAGAGGAGGGAATAAAATAAAGATATATGGGTAAGAGGAGAAGAATGAGGGAAGGAGGAGAAGGGAGAAAGTGAGAGAGGGAAGAGGGTGGGAGGGAGGGGAGGAAGGGAGGGGAGGAAGGGAGTGGAGGGAGAGGGAGGAGGTAAGAAAAAACGCATACCTGAACTTTTACCCTAAAGTCGAAAATGGTGTGGCTTTTTAATGGGACTTTCAACCTTACCTTAATTAGGGTTACCTGTGAGTGTGTGTGTGTGTGTGAGAGAGAGAGAGAGAGAGAGAGAGAGAGAGAGAGAGAGAGAGAGAGAAATCCCTAATCCCATGACTGATATACGAAAGCTCCCTAAAATCCCTTCTTCCCTAAAATCCCTCTTCCCTAAAATCCCTAGGCCTCAGACTACTAGAACGGTCTCTAAACTTTCCATCCCTAAAATCCTTATCCCCTTGACTGTCACAACTCGTCCCTAAAATCTTCCCTTTCCCTAAAATCCCTAACTCCTTTCCCCGTAACAAAGAGTAACCTAAATTTTCTGCAAATCACACACACACACACACACACACACACACACACACTCCAATCTACCCCATTACCTTCAAACCTCCCACACTCCGTCAACAATACTTCAGAATTCTTGTGGGAGAAATGGGTGTGTAATTGGGAGTTCGGGCAGGTGTGGGGGGGAGGGAGGGGGAAGGGGAGTAATTTAAATTGGGGGTGAGAAGAAGGGGAGGGGGGAGAAGGTAGGAGGTTATTTTGAGGATATGAATGGAAGATTGGTCTGTTTAAAAGGGAGAGGGGAGGGGGAAGGGGAGGGAGGGAAGGAAGGAGTAGAGAGGGAAAAAGGAGGGGAGGGACATTTAAGGAAGGTAGTGTAAGGAAGGAGAAAGTGTTAAGAGAAAGTGTTTGCTTGTAAGGAGGAAGAGAGAAGGAGGAGGGGGAGGAGAAGATGAGAGAAATGGAGGATGGAAAGAGGAGGAGGAGGAGGAAGGCTATTTTTGGTGAGGTAGTATTAATGAGGAGGGACTAAAGGTGGGAGCTGGAGGAGGAAGGAGGAGCAGGAGGGAGGAGGAGGAGAAGATGGGAGGCTAGGAAGAGGAAGAGGAGGAGGGAGGAAGAGGAAATAAGGAAGGAAGAGGAGGAGGAACGCTACCTTAAGAAATTGTTATACTGAGCAAGATTATTTTAAGAGAAGTATTTTAGGCAAGATTATTTTTGGGGAAAGTATTTTAAGTCGGGCAAGCTTGACACCAAAACACTCTCACTCTCTCTCTCTCTCTCTCTCTCTCTCTCTCTCTCTCTCTCTCTCTCTTTCTCTCTCTCTCCCCTCTCCTTTATTTTCTCTTCTTCTCCCTCCGTCATTCTCTCTTCTTTTCGTCTTCTCATTTTTCTTCTTTACTCTCTTCTCCCTGTTCTCTCTCCTTTTCCTTACTCTCCTTCTCCGTGCCTTTTCTCTTCAACTCTCTTCTCTTCACTTCCCTTCTCTCCTTTTTTCTCCCACTCCTCTCTCTCCTTTTATCTACTTTCTTTCCCTTCTCTCCTATCACTTCTCTCCAACACCCGAATCGCATAACCACTCTCTCTCTCTCTCTCTCTATCTATCTATCTATCTACCTATCTATCTATCTCTCTCTCTCAATCTCTCTCACTGGCGCTGCCGCAACATTGTCTCATGGCAGATTAATCACTATCCCTTCTCTCCTCTCCCTCCCTTCTTTCCCTATTCTCTCCCCTCCCATCTCTCCTCTCCCTTCTCTCCCTATTCTCTCCCCTCCCATCTCTCCTCTCCCTTCTCTCCCTATTCTCTCCAGTTCTCTCTCCACCACCTCCTCATTCGCACAACATTACCGACGGAATATTAATCACTCTCATTTGGGACTCTCCTCCCTCAAGGCTGCTTTACCTTAGGGACCCGCCTACCTTAGTCTACCCTCCACTTACCCAAATTTATCCCCAATCATCCCCAGTCCCCTATATATCCCCAATCTTACCCAGTCCCCAAAATATCCCCATACCCACCATCATTTCCTACCTTATATTTCTTTACCTTCTGCCTGTCTCTCGTCCCCCTTACCTTAGACCCGCCTACCTTACTCTACCCTCCACTTACCCAAATTTATCCCCAATCTTCCTCATTCCCCAATCATCCCCATTCTTTCCTCCCTATTTTACCCACACTGTCTCCCATTCCACGCCTTGTGCTTATCAATACCTATTCCCCAAACCAATTTCTATTCCCTGCCTTCTACCTGTCTACCTCTTCACCTTGGGGTTCTTCTAATCTGCCTAAATCTACCACTATGTTCCCAATTTCCCTTCTCCTCTACCCATTCCCTCTTCAATTCTGTTTTTTCCAACCTATCTTCCTTCGCTCAAGTTTTTCTCTTCAATTTTCACACTTCCTTCTTCATCTCTCCTTCTCTCCTACTTTCGCATTTCTCTCTCCTTCATCTCTCCTCCCCTCCTTCATGCCATTCCCTATGCACACCATCCCCACCTTCATTCCTCTTCATCCATCCTCATTCCCTTCCCTCTCTTCCTCCTCCCCCTCCGATAATCCATCACCATTCTCCCTCCCCACCTCCTCATCTAGTTACCCCCTTCCTCCCTTTTTTTTTTTTTATGCAAAAGAAAGAACAAGAAGCTAGATGCATGAGAGAGAGAGAGAGAGAGAGAGAGAGAGAGAGAGAGAGAGAGAGAGAGAGAGACGTTAACTTACATTAAAGAAATAATATCAAAGTTCCAGAGTTGACCACTTGCATACTTAATACAGATCTCTTTCTCCTCCTCCCCATCCCTTAATTCCTCTCTCTCTCTCTCTCTCTCTCCCCACATCCTGACCCCTCCCAACTCCTTCCCTTCCTGAATGTAAGACAGAGGAGGAGGGGTAGAGGATGGGGAGGGGAAAAGGAGGGGAGATTGAGGGGAGGGGAAGGGGGAAGAGGGAGAGAACGAGGGGAGGGGAACACCTTAGTTTACTTTGCATTCACTGGCTTTATCTTGGGAGGAGGAGGAGAGTGAGAAAGAGAAAGAGGGATATCGCTCTCTCTCTCTCTCTCTCTCTCTCTCTCTCTCTCTCTCTCTCTCTCTCCCTCTTTCTCTCTCTCATTCTATCTTTATCTCAGTCGTCTTGGTCTCAGTTCAAACTTTATCCTCCTGAGAATGTGGGGTAGGGTTCTCTCTCTCTCTCTCTCTCTCTCTCTCTCTCTCTCTATTTCCTCCCCATTCCCCTTTCTTTCCCTCCCTTTCTCCATCCCCCTCTTCTCTTTCTCCTTTCTTTCTCCACCTCTCCACCCACTATTTCCTTTCTCCCCCCTTTCTCTCTCTCTCTCTCTCTCTCTCTCTCTCTCTCTCTCTCTCTCTCTCTCTCTCTCTCTCTCTCCCCGCCCGTCCCTCATCAGTATATCAGATTATAGACTAATGTATCCAGGCCTCTAGCTCTCTCCCTAGGCCAACTCCGCCTCCTGTGAGTGGCTCAAGAGACATTAACATTACTCCTATAGCCCTAGATCTTTCTCAAATCATATTTTTTTATGTATTATGTATCTTTCTGTATTAATACGTATCTTTATGTATCGTATTTCCTTCGTATTAACATTATTATTATTATTATTATTATTATTATTATTATTATTACTATTATCCTTTGCCTTTTTAGATTTACCTGTCTCCTACCACTACCTTCCCAGCTCTCCTTCTCCCCATATCTCCCTCCCCATTCCCTCCCTTCTCCCCATCTCCTCCTCATTCCTTCCCCCATTTCTCTCCCCTCCCTCCCAATCCCCAGGTGAGTAGGTATGTAATAAGGCAAGACGATAGCAACTCCTTCAGGTATCAAATGTATATAAAGTCGAGACAGGTGTGGAGGGGAGGTGTAGTCAGGTGTGTGTCAGGTAGGTGTCAGGTGTATAAGTCAGGTGTGTGTCAGGTGTATAAGGTGTATAAGTCAGGTGTGTCAGGTTGAATAAGGTGAATAAGTCAGGAGTATAGGTGTATGGGTCAGGTGTATAAGGTGTATAAGTTAGGTGTGTGTCAGGTGTTTGTCAGGTGTGTCAGGTGTATAAGTCAGGTGTGTCAGGCGTGTCTGGTGTATAAGTCAGGTGTGTCAGGTGTATAAGTCAGGTGTGTAGGACCAGGAGGAACCGACTTAAAGCAGCTGAACCCTTCTGAGAATTTGGCTCCTCCACCCTCTCTCCTTCCCTCCTTACCTCCATCCTCTCTCCTTCCCTCCTTGCCCTCTCCTCCTTCCCTCCTTTCCTCCTCCACCTTCCTACCCTTCTTCTCTCCTTCCCTCCTTCCTTCCCTTCATTTCCTCCCTTCCCACCCTCCTTACTCTCCTTCCTTTCTTTCTTCTCTCTACTTCTCTCATGTTTCCTCCCTCTCCTCCATTTTATTCTTTATTCCTCCTCTTCCTCCTCATCTTCTTCTTCCTCCTCCTCCTCCTCCTCCTCCTCATCATCATCATCATCATCATCATCATCATCATCATCATCATCATCCATTTTCTCCTATGAACAAGAAGCAAAAAAATGAGAGAGAGAGAGAGAGAGAGAGAGAGAGAGAGAGAGAGAGAGAGAGAGAGAGAGAGAGAGAGAGAGAGAGAGAGAGAAATTCATTAAGAAGAAGGGAAGACAAACGAGAAAGATTTGGGGAAGGAGTGAAGGGGAAGGAAAATGAGAGAGAGAAAAAAAAGAGCAAAGAAGAGAAGGAAAAAAAAGAGCAAAAGAGCGAAGGAAAATGAGAACAAGAGTGACAAAGTGTGAGAAGAGGAGAGGGAAAGAGAGAGAGAAGGAAAGTGGTTAGGGATAAAAGGAGGCAAGGAAGGAGACAGAAGGAAAGGTTAAAGACTGAAGCAAAATGAAGGAAGGAAGGAAGGAAGGAAGGTGGAGGAAGGAAGAATGAATGAATGAATAAATGAATGAATGAAGGAAGGAAGGAAGGTGGAGGAAGGAAGAATGAATGAATGAGTGAAGGAAGGAAGGAAGGAAGGAAAGAAGGAAGGAAGGATGTTAAATAAGGGAGAATGAGGGAGAAAGTAACGAGTCAGGGAGAGGGCGATGGAAGGAATGATATTGGGAGGGATAAAGAGAGGGAAGGAATGAGGGAAGAGGGAGGGAAGGAGGGATAGAGGGAGGGAAGGAGGGATAGAGGGAGGGAAGGAGGGAGCAAAAATCCTTGAGAGACAGGGAGGAAAGGAAGTAGGGAGAGAAGGGGATGAATTAGATGGATTGATAGAAGGAGGAAAGGCCTGAGAGAGAGAGAGAGAGAGAGAGAGAGAGAGAGAGAGAGAGGGGGGGGAGGTATGTAAGCAGGGGAGGGAGGAGGGAGGAAGAGAAGGACCTTTTGGCTTCTTCTTCTTTAATACCGACACACACACACACACACACACACACACACACACACACACACACACATATTACTTCCCATCCCTCAGCCTCTCTCCATCCTCTCTTTCTCCATTTCTACACACAAGTATAAAAAAATAATAATAATAATAAAGAACACATTCCTCTTTCTTCTCTCTCTTTATTGCTCTCTTTATTGCTAATTAACTCCTCTTCTAAAAATAAAACATACCTTCCTCTTTTCCTCAATTCTCTCTTTATTAGTGTCATTCCTCTTTAAATAAAATATATCTTCTCTTTTTACATAGTAATTTTCTTATCACTGACATTACTAGATAATACATAAACGTCTCTCTTCTCTTTCCTCTTTTCTTCGTCTTTTCTTTATCAGCGTTTTGGTTATTGTCTTTCCTCTCTCTCTCTCTCTCTCTCTCTCTCTCTCTCTCTCTCTCTCTCTCTCTCCTTTAAGTCTCGGGATCGCCTGATATTGCCCGATATATGCATTTTCTTTCAAAAATTTTCACTACGAAGCCGTCTATTATACCCTATTTCCTGCTTCACGTGGTGGCACTTATATATCCAGTCGGCTCCACTGCCCGGATCTCTCTCTCTCTCTCTCTCTCTCTCTCTCTCTCAAGCTATCCCTATGCCACCCTTTGGTAACAGGTGCGATAGATAAACATCAATAGAGAGATGGAAGTGGATAGATAGATGGGGAGTACGATAGATAAACGCCGATAGATAAAAAAGTCACTGATAGGACCACTGGGTACAATAGTGTGACAGATAGATAGACAGATAGATAGAACGGACCGACGTAAACGACTGATAAAGACGGTAGACAGCGATAGACAGATAGATATAAACTAATTCAGACGGACAGATAGATAGGTATACGAGTAGACAGGTAAATGGGTACGATAGACAGCGATAGATAGAAGGGATAGATTGATAGATATAGTTTCCTCGCCCACTGACGTGAGATTAATTCTTATCATGGAAATTCAGAGGCGACAGGAGGGAAGGAGGAGGGAGGGAAGGAAGGGAAGGAGGAAGGAGAGAAGGAAGGAGGGAAGGAGGGAGGAAGGGAGGGAAGGAGGGAGGGAGAGAGGGAAGGATGAGGGAAGGAGGAGGGAGGAAGAGAACGAAGGAGGGAGGGAAGAAGAGAGGAAAAGGAAGGAAGAAGAGAGGGGAATAGAAATAGGAAAGGAGGAGACTAGTCGGAAGAAGGGAATGAAGGAAAGGAGGAGGGAAGGAGAGAAGGAAGGAAGGAAGGAAGGATGGAAGGAAGGAAGAGAAGATGATGATGATGATGATGATGATGATGATGATGATGATGATGAGGAGGAGGAGGAGGAGGAGGAGGAGGAGTAAAGGAATGAACGGAAACGAGGTATATATAAATGAAGATGAAAAAATACGATGTGCGTGAAGGAAGGATGTGGAAGGAAGGAAGAAAATAAAGGAAGGGAAAAGGAGAGAGAGGAAATGAGAGGAGGGGAGAAGGGAGGGAAAAGTGACAGGCTAAGATGGAGTGGGTGAAAGGAATGAGTGGAGGGAAATGAGAGAAGCGGGGAAAAGGAAAAGAGAGTAGGTAAGATGTGAGTGAGAGAGGAAGGAAGGAACGAAGGAAGGAAGGAAAGAAATGAATAAGGAAGGAATGAAGATGGGTAGAGAAGGAAGAGGAGAACGAAGGAGAGGAGAGAGGAAGAAAAAGGGAAAAAGAGAGAGAGAGAGAGATTGTGATAGAGAGGAAGTAAGTGGGAAGGAAGGAAAGAAGGAAGGACGTGGGAGGGAAGGTATAAGCAGCCGGAGAGAAAGGAGGAAGGAGGAGTGGGGAAGAAAGGTGTGGGTGGAGGAAGGAAAGGAAGGAAGGGAGGGTACACGGGCGTGGCGGAGGAAGGAAGGGAGAGAAAGAGAGGAAGGGCGAAATAGGGGAGAGGAAGGGAGGGAAGGAAGAGAATGAAGGGAGAGGAGAAGACAAGAAATAAGGAGAGTGGAAGGGAAGGAGAGAAAAGGGGGATAAGGTAAGGGAGAGAAAGAAAACAGGAAGGAAGAAATGAGGGAGATATAAGTGGAAGAAAGAAGGGATTAGACTGAGGAAAGGGAGGAGGAGGAGGAGGAGAAGACAGAGACGATGAGAGATGACTGGAGAAAGAAATGGATGGATGGATGGATGGACAAATGATTCGGTGAGTGGGTGGATGGATGGACGGATGGACAGATGGAGGGATGGGAGGCTGGAATTGGAGAAAGAAGAGATAGACTGAAATAGGTAAAGAACAGCATAAAAAAAAGGAGTGAGAGAGAGAGAGAGAGAGAGAGAGATGGGGGGAGGGGGGGGATGTTTCTACCGTGTTTCCTCTTAAAGCCGACCCTCCCAGCCCGCCTCATTTCTCTCACCTCCCCCCCCCTCTCTCTCTCTCTCTCATATCCTTCCTTCTCTCCCTTAATTCATCTTCCTTCCCTCCTTTAATCCCTACCTTTCCTTCTTCCTTCTTCCTTTCCCTTTTAACTCCCTTCACTTCCCTGTAAATCCTTCCCTCATTCCAATCCTCTCTCTCTCTCTCTCTCTCTCTCTCTCTCTCCGGTTGCTACTCCCTCAGATGTTGTTTGCTTTCTTCATTGTTTGTCCTCCACCCTCGATTACCATCCTCTTGTTATGTAAGGCCCTTGTTTCTTTGTTTCTATGATCTCCTTGGTTACTAATTTTTTTCCCCCTTGGTTTCTTTCTCTTTGGTTTCTATTTTGCTCATATAATTTTTCTTTGCTTCTCTGATCTCCTTGGTTTCTATTTTTTATTTGTTTTGTTTTCTACTCTGATCTCCTTGGTTACTATTCCATTTTTTGTCCATCTCTTGTCTATGTTCCTTCTTTGTTTTCATTTTTTTTTTTTCTGTTTTTAGGTTTCTTTGATTTTGGTTTCTAATGTGATTTTTTTTGGAAGTTGTTTCCTTGTTTATGGGTATTTTTTTAATTGTTTTTTTTTCTCTTTTTTTACTTAATCTTTTCAGGACGATGACTCAAAATTCTGTTCTTTTTCATGAGGCCTCGTAGTGAAGGGGCTAAGAGAGAGAGAGAGAGAGAGAGAGAGAGAGAGAGAATGATGGGGAACTGCATGCTAGAATTGAGAGACCCAGGTACGTGCCAAGAAACTCTGAAACTTCCTCTCTCTCTCTCGCTCTCTCTCTCTCTCTCTCTCTCTCTCTCTCTCTCTCACACACACACACACACACACACACACACACACACACACACACACACACACACACACACACACACACACATAAGACCAGCGGAAACACAAAATCCACTAGTTTATAGATTTTCCCTTAAAGATCCCTAAAATTTTTCAGTTCAGGTGACGGCCATGTGTAGTCGGACTGAATAGCTGATTTGACCAGTAACCAAGGAGACTCATTCCTACCTTACTTAATTTCCCTCAATCACGACTTAGTATTAGGGTTGGGAAATTGACCCTGTTCCCTCAGATGAAAAAAAATGTGTACAGGAGGATGTATATTTACCAAGTACTTCAATATTATGTATGTATTCATGTATATACGTGTGTGTGTGTGTGTGTGTGTGTGTGTGTGTGTGTGTGTCCTTTCCTCCATCCATCCTACCATCCCTCCCTCCTTTCTTCCAACCATCCATCCATCCATCCTCCTCCCCATCCATCCATCCTCCTCGCCATCCATCCATCCTCCTCCCCATCCATCCATCCTCCTCCCCATCCATCCATCCTCCTCCCCATCCATCTATCCTCCCCATCCATCCATCCTCCTCCCCATCCATCCATCCTCCTCCCCATCCATCCATCCTCCTCCCCATCCATCCATCCTCCTCCCCATCCATCCATCCTCCTCCCCATCCATCCTCCTCCACATCCATCCATCCTCCTCCCCATCCATCCATCCTCCTCCCCATCCATCCATCCTCCTCCCCATCCATCCATCCTCCTCCCCATCCATCCATCCTCCTCCCCATCCATCTATCCTCCTCCCCATCCATCCATCCTCCTCCCCATCCATCTTTGCTTCCCTCCCTCCCTCAACATACATATAATGCTAATTTATTCTCCTCACAAGCAAATGCGTCTCCTTCCTTCTTTCTCCCTCTTTCTTTTTTTTCTCTCTCTCTCTTTTCTTTCTTGTCTTACCACGGCTCTCTTTATCTTTTTGTCTTTCTCTCTTTACAGTTCTCATTTTTTCTCTCCTTCCTGTGTGATTCTCTCTCTCTCTCTCTCTCTCTCTGGACACTAAGTTGCCAGCTAATGTATTTCCTTTGTTCCCAGTGGACCCTCTTTCTTTCTCTCCCTCTCTTTTTTTTCTCTCTTTTCTCTCTCCCTCTCTTTTCTTCCCTTGTTCTTGATCCCTTATTATCCCCATTCTTTCTCCTCTTTTTTTTTAAATGACTTTTTACACTGTCTTCAGACCCATTGTTCACCTTTCACCTCTCTCTCTCTCTCTCTCTCTCTCTCTCTCTCTCTCTCTCTTTCTCTCTCTCCCTTTTTTTCTTGTACTCGATCCCTCTTCTCGTCTTCACCGCCTTTCCTTTGACTCTCTCTCTCTCTCTCTCTCTCTCTCTCTCTCTCTCTCTCTCTCTCTCTCTCTTACATATTCACTTTTCTTATCCTATTTTTTCCTCTCCCTCTCTACTTCATTCCATCCATTCCCTCCTTCATATATTCTTCCATCCACCTGACTCTTTCTCCTCTTCACCTCTCTTCTCTTTTCTCAACATTTCCTCTCTCGTCTCTTTTTCTCTTCTCTTCTCCAGTATTCTCTTTATTTCTCTCTTCTCTTATTTATTTGTTTACTACATTTCCTAACCAAATTTATTCTCTCTCTTCTTTCTCCTTTTTATCACATGTTTCTCTCCTTCCCCCTCTCTCTTCTTACCTCTTTCCTTCCTTTCCTCTCTTTTTCCTCTCTTCTTCTTTCCTTCCTCCTTTTCTCCCCTGCCTCTTATGCTTCCTACTTTTCTTATTTCTTTCCTTCCTTTCTTCTCTCTTTCCTTCCTTCCTCTCTTCCTTCCCTCTTTCATTATCGTCATCTCTCCAACTTTTCCTCTTTTTATTTCCCACCTTTCTTCTTCCTCCAACTTTTCCTCCCTCCCTCTTCCTCCTTCCTCCATCTTTCTTCCTCTCTTTTCTCCCTTTCCTTCACCTCTCTTTTTCCCTACGTCCTTCCTTTATCCTTTCCTTCCCTCCCTCCTTCCTTTATCTTTTTCTCCCCTCCTTCGTTCCTTCATCCTTCCCTCTCCTTCTTCCTTCCTTCATCCTTCCCTCTCCTCCTTCCTTCATCCTTCCCTCTCCTTCCTCCTTCATCCTTCCCTCTCCTTCTTCCTTCCTTCATCCTTCCCTCTCCTCCTTCCTTCATCCATTCCTCCCCTCCTTCCTTTCCTCCTCCCTTTTTTTCCTCCTAACTTTTTCCCTCCCTCCTTTCTTCTCTCAAAATGAAGAAAAACAGAGTCAGGTGTGTATGTGGTCGGGGGAGAAGAAGGGACATGAATAATACAGAGAGGGAAAGAAGGCAGGTGTGTGAGGCAGGTGTGTGTTGAGGCAGGTGTGTGAGGCAGGTGTGTGTGAGGCAGGTGTGTGTTGAGGCAGTTGTGTGAGGCAGGTGTGTGTGAGGCAGGTGTGTGTTGAGGCAGGTGTGTGTGAGGCAGGTGTGTGTTTAGGCAGGTGTGTGATGAGGCAGGTGTGTGTTGAGGCAGGTGTGTGTTGAGGCAGGTGTGTGATGAGGCAGGTGTGTGGTGAGGCAGGTGTGGTGGGAAATAAGATGTGTGTGTGTGTGTGTGTGTGTGTGTGTGTGTGTGTGAGAGAGAGAGAGAGAGAGAGAGAGAGAGAGAGAGAGAGAGAGAGAGAGAGAGAGAGAGAGAGAGAGAGAGAGAGAGAGAGAGAGAGAGAGAGAGAGAGAGAGAGAGCGCCTGTGATGGATGAGGGTGACAAGTAAGGGATAGAGTGAAGGGTGAGGGTGAGGGAGAAAGAGAGGGTGAGACAGGGTAAGAGGGAGAGGGTAAGGGTGAGGGAGAAGCTGTGATGGAGATGGAGAGTGAGGATGAGGGTGAAGGTAAGGGTGAGAGCTAGGGTGAGGGTGAGAGTGGGTGAGAGTAGAAGTGAAGATGAGGGTGAATATGAAGGGATGAGAGTGAGGGTAAAAATGAGTATGAGGGTCAGGGAGATGGAGGGTGAGGGGGGTGAGGGGTGAGGGGAGAGGGGTGAGGGGGAGAACTTTTTAACGAACTTCCTCTCACATAACTTCTTTAACAAACGCTGAAAGGTGTTTTCTTTATGCATAAATTTTCTCTCCCCTTTCTCTCCCCTTCTCCCTCCGTCTGTCTTTACCTCCGACCCTCTCTTTCGGTGTCTGTCTGTCTGTCTCTCTGTCTCTCTCTCTCTCTCTCTCTCTCTCTCTCTCTCTCTCACACACACACACACACACACACACACACACACACACACACAGTAAGGCAAAATAAAGAGAGGAGACGGAAAAAGTGAGAGAGGGGAGTGTAGTCATCCCCCCCTCTCTCACTCCCTCTCCCACCTCCACAGTAAGAGAAAATAAAGAGAGGAGAGAGAAAAAAGCGAGAGAGGAGAGCGTTGTCACCATTCTCCAATGATTATATAGGAGGGATAAAACTGAGGAACAATGGAGGAAACATCACAGGAGAGGGAGGGATGGAGGGAAGAAGGGAGGGAGGGAGAGGGAGGAAAGAACGAGACAGGAGAGATAGGAGGTAGGAAAGAAAGTTGGTGAGAGAGGTGGGAGCAGAGGGAAGGAAGAGAGGAAGAAAATGAGGAAGGGATTGGGACGGAGGGAAAGAAAAACATGGTGTAGGAGGGAGAGGAGGGAAGGAAGGAAGAGAAAGAGAGGAGGGAGGGAGGGAAGGATGGATGAATGAGGAAGGGAAGAAGGGGGGTAGGAAGAGAAGGGAGGGCAGGTGAAGAAATATTAACACTGATGGCTAATCACGAAGAAGTGCTATGGAGTGTATGCGGAAATGTGACACGTTTTCTGCCACTGAGCTACGTAAAGAACTAGCGCACAAAAAAATAAAAATAAATAAATAGTTGTGGTATCGAAGAAAATAAACTCCACGGATGCAAAACTCCACATTTCACTGGTCGACCTTAAGTAACTTGCCTTCTCTCGCAAAAACTCTACGGAACTCAACGCGCCACATTTCATCATGCGCCTCGTCCTGTCTCACACGAAAACTCTACGGGGACGAAGACGCCACATTTCACTCCATAGGCTGCCTTGAAACACCTCTCTTACATATACGACTGTTTCCTTGTGTTTCCACTTGTTTCACCAAAATCTGATCACCGCTTACTTGGGTTACTTAAAAATGTTCCACAACTTTTCATCATTACCAATCATTTAGTAACCTAGCAAATATTACATACATACTGTACATAAAACACACACACAAACACACCCACACACACACACACACACACACACACACACACACACACCATTTGTTCTCCCACACTCCCTGCCACTCACTCTCACTCCATTTGTTTTCTATCTCTCTCACGTACTCTCTCTCTCTCTCTCTCTCTCTCTCTCTCAGTATTTGTTCTCCCACTTACTCTCACTCCATTCGTCCTCTCGCTCTCTCACTGTTTCGGCTCGCACTATTTTTGTCTATCTATCTATCTATCTATCTATCTACAAAACCCCTCCTTTAAGCTTAAGAAAATCGTCTGAAAAAAGCAAGAAAAAAATTAGAGGAAAAAAGTAATCTGATCTTAAGAAATTATAAAGATGATCTGGTGTGTGTGTGTGTGTGTGTGTGTGTGTGTGTGTGTGTGTGTGTGTGTGTGTGTGTGTGTGTGTGTGTGTGTGGAGAGAGAGAGAGAGAGAGAGAGAGAGAGAGAGAGAGAGAGAGAGAGAGAGAGAGAGAGAGATGAGTAGGAGTGAATTAGTGAAAACAAATGGAGAGAGAGAGAGAGAGAGAGAGAGAGAGAGAGAGAGAGAGAGAGAGAGGGAAAATAAAAGAAACGAACGTGAGTGAGTGAATAAGCAATCAAATGGTGAGAGAGAGAGAGAGAGAGAGAGAGAGAGAGAGAGAGAGAGAGTGGGTGAGTGAGCGAGTGAGTGAGTGAGAAAAATGGTGCGTGAGTAATTGAGAAAAATAAGTGAGAGATAGAGATAGTGAACGAAAAAGGGAGAGAGTGGATCGGAATGAATGACACGTTGATAGAGAGAGAGAGAGAGAGAGAGAGAGAGAGAGAGAGAGAGTGAGAGAGCGGGTTGGCAGGTCAAAGTCAATAACCAAAATTCGTTAAATGAAACTGTCGCTGAGGGGGGATGGTGGTAGTTGTGGTGATGGTGGTAGTTGTGGTAGTAGTTGTGGTGATGGTGGTAGCTGTGGTGATGGTGGTAGTTGTGGTGATGGTGGTAGCTGTGGTGATGGTGGTAGTTGTAGTGATGGTGGTAGTTGTGGTGATGGTGGTAGTTGTGGTGATTGTGGTAGTAGTTGTGATGGTGGTAGCTGTGGTAATGGTGGTAGTTGTGGTGATGGTGGTAGTTGTGGTAGTAGTTGTGGTGATGGTGGTAGCTGTGGTGATGGTGGTAGTTGTGGTGATGGTGGTAGTTGTGGTGATGGTGGTAGTGATGGTGATGGTGGTAGTTGTGGTAGTAGTTGTGATGGTGGTAGTTGTGGTGATGGTGGTAGTTGTGGTGATGGTGGTAGTTGTGGTGATGGTGGTAGTTGTGGTGATGGTGGTAGTTGTGGTGATGGTGGTAGTTGTGGTGATGGTGGTAGTTGTGGTAGTGGTGGTAGCGAGTCATGGCGGTGATTTACGTGCTTCAATTCGTCATCCATTCAATCATCCATTTCACCATCCATTCACTCGACTCTCCACTGAATGACAAACACCACCTCCCATCAATCCCCCTTCACTACCACTTCATTTCCCCTTCACCCCCTCTACTGACAGACGGTTTTCCTCTTTTTGGGGCCTCGTAGGGAAGGGGTTTACTGAAGGCTTTGTAATTCTTCACTAAGGTACCTCATTCATTTTTCATTTCCTCTACACTCGTGGTTATTCATCCTTTCATTCATCTACCCATACATTGTGGTACATAAGCCCGCATCCTGGGTTCAGTCCACGTCCCAAACACCATTTAACCATCCATCCATTCATCCATCCATCCATCTATCCATCAATCCATCCATCCATCCATCTATCCATCAATCCATCCATCCATCCATCCATCCATTCATTCATTCATTCATTCGTCACGCCATTCATCTCGCTACTCTCCTTCCTATCCATCCATCCATCCATGAATTTGCCAAACAAAAATATTCTCCTATCCATTCATCTATCCATCAATTCATACATTAAGCTGCTCTCCTATACATCGATCCATCCATCCATCCATCCATCCACCCATCAATCCATCAACCCATTCATCCATCCATCCATCCACCCATCCATTCATCAACTCATTCATCTATCCATCCATCCATCCATCCATTCATCCATCGACCCATCCATCCATCTATCCATCTATCCATCCATCCATCCACCCACCCATCCATCCATCCATCCATCCATCCATCCATCTTGACCAACTACTGGGTCTTCGTATATTAGCATGACAATGAACCGTCCAAGAGCTCTCTCTCTCTCTCTCTCTCTCTCTCTCTCTCTCTCTCTCTCTCTCTCTCTCTCTCTCTCTCTCTCTCTCAGCTGAATCAGGGAATAGGCAACAGAAGACATGAAACTGAACAAACAGAAGAGAGAGAGAGAGAGAGAGAGAGAGAGAGAGAGAGAGAGAGAGAGAGAGAGAGAGAGAGAGAGATTCTTCCACGTGTTCACTCACCCGGTTACTTACAGATTTTCTCCTCTTTTTATCATCCTACGGAGCGTGAGGAGAGTGAGAGAGTGAGAGAGTGAGAGAAAGTGAGAAAGGGCGTGAAACGAGTGAGAGAGTGGGAGGGAGGGAGAGTATGTGTGGCAGAGTGTGAGTGAGGGGAGAGAGAGAAAGAACAAAACAAGTGTGAGAGAGGATGAATGTGCGGAGAGAGAGAGAGAGAGAGAGAGAGAGAGAGAGAGAGAGAGAGAAACAAATGGATCAAATTAAAACTCTCTCTCTCTCTCTCAGCTCTTACTCTCACCTCACTCATTTCACAAGCTCTCGTATGGCCTACGCCCATATTGCATACTGCGCTCTTACCTACTCTCTCTCTCTCTCTCTCTCTCTCTCTCTCATATCATTACCCCAGTGACTAATGCAGTGTGGTAGTGACTGCTTCTCACCCTCTCTCTCTCTCTCTCTCTCTCTCTCTTCCTAGCTGCTCCTACTTTTCACACTAATGAGAGAGAGAGAGAGAGACGAGTGTGAAGATGAATTAGCGAGAGTGAATGAGTGTGGAAGACAGCAAGGTTTGAGCAAGTGAGAAAGTGTGAAAGTGGTGTGAGAAAGTGAGATAGGGCGAGTGTGGCCGTGAATAAATGATCAATAGTGGTAATGACATCAAACGCATTTAGAGTGAATGAGTCGAGGGCCATTACTGCGTGTGAGTGAGTGAGTGAGTGAGTTGGTGGGTGGGTGGATGGATGGATGGATAGCTGAACAGAAAATGGAGAGAGAGAGAGAGAGAGAGAGAGAGAGAGAGAGCAATCAGTACATCAAGTAATTGCATCAAACGCACTAACAAACTCTTTTTTTCTCTCTTTTTTCTCTCTTTCTCGAAGCCAAGAACTTTTCCTTTCAGATCATCAGCAATCATCTTAGTAATCAGATTAAGAATTAGAATCAGGGAAGGAAAAGTTTAGGAAAAATTATCATGAAAAAAGTTAATAAAAAGCTAAGAGAGAGAGAGAGAGAGAGAGAGAGAGAGAGAGAGAGAGAGAGGAGCAGGAAGACTGATCATTATTTTTTTTTATTATCAGAATAAAAAAAAAATCTAAGTCAATAAAATATATAAATCTTGAAATTAATCTTAGTAATAAAATAAATAGTACAATAACTCCTAAATATCAAAATTATTCGATTATCATTAAGAACCAAAATCAAGGGAAAAAATGAGCAAAGAAAAATGAAAAAATAAAATAAAATGAATAATTAAGTTTCTATTAATTAACACTGGCAGTCAAGTAAAAATAATTGTACTGTTTATTTTTTCTTCCTCTTACTAAATTATTCTAAGTTATGAAAGAAATTTCATGTATACTGTGGTGTGGTGTGGTGTGATGTGGTGTGGTGTGATAGGGTGGTGTAGTGTGAGAGGGTGCTGCGGTGTGGTGTGTGGTGGTGTGGTGTGACAGGGTGGTGTAATGTGAGAGAGCTGTGTGGTGTGGTGAGGTGTGGTGTGGTGTGAGAGGGTTGTGTGACAAGAGAGGGTGATGCGGTGTGGTGCTGGGTATGGTATGGTGTGATATGGCTTCGCAAAAGTCACTAGAATTACTTAAGTGAACCACCTTTGTCCGAAAATCCTTAGGAGTGACTGACCGACCGGCCCAATCAAAGACCCTCGCACAACTCAAAAAACACGCTCGATTCCAATGAACTATTTCCGCCAGCAAAAAAAAAAATGAAAAAAACTAAAAAGGGAAAAAGAGAATAAGAAAGACAAAGACAGAAAAAAAGACAAAAGAGACAGAAAAAGACAAAGAAAAGAGAAAACAGAAAACGAAGGCAAAAAAAAAGAGAGGAAAGACAATAGACAGAAAAAGACGAAAAGACAGAAAAAACAGAAAAGACATAAAAAGACAAAAAACAGACAAAGACAAAAAGACAATAGCTCATCAAACCACCCAATTCAACCAATGGCTCGTTAAATTAGCCCCTGTTAACTGCTTCCAGATTGTTAAGACCGAAAGATTTGCACTGAATACGAAGAAAAAAGAATATTTGCCGAAGTGAAGACGGGATCTGAGGAATGAATTGTACCTGAAGATGTGATTGTCATTGTGATGTTGGTGGATTGGATCTGAGAAGGGAGGATGTGATTGATTGTGATTGCGAGGGTGATTGCGCTGGACTGTAGGTGTATGAATTAGGATTGGATCAGGGAAGGGACTGTGATTGTGACGGTGATTGCAATGTCGGTGGATGGTAGTTGTATTAATAACGAAAGGATCTAGAAAGGGATTGTGTTTGAAGATGTGATTGTTCCTGGACTGTAATTTGTGTCTGTGAGGATTGTGTAATTATTGGAAGGTAATTTAAGTTGTAATTAAGTGTTCATGATGGATTGTAAATTGTGATTGTGAAGAAATTATTGTTTGTTTCTGTAACTGTAATTGTGAAAGATATTGATGGTGAAAGTGTGCTTCAAATCAATTTAATTCGACCATAAGGGAGAGCGAGAAATATACTCTGCACACACACACACACACACACACACACACACACACACACACACACACAGACGACACGTAATAGTAAAGCGTAAAAATATATATAAAAATCCTTAAACATACCTTAGAAAAAACACTTAAGAAAACAAGACAAAAAACATATATATACCTTCAAGAAAATTATACAAAACCAAATAAAATAAAAGAAACGAAGAAAGTGCCAAGCCTTTCTCAAAAAAACACGAAAAAAAAACAAAGCAAGGAGAAAAACAAACACATGAACAACTTTTAAAGCGCATCCCCCGCCCACGCACCAAAAAAAAAAAAAAAAAAAAAAAAAAAAAGACAATTTTCTTCCATCTAATTCCATATATATTTTTTTCCCTTCTTGGACATGTTTTTCTTTCCCTTCCTCAGTCAAGTTATTTTAGCGCACAAAAACATTTTCTTTCCTCTCTCTCTCTCTCTCTCTCTCTCTCTCTCTCTCTCTCTCTCTCTCTCTCTCTCTCTCTCTCTCTCTCTCTCTCTCTCTCTCTCTCTCTCATATCTTCAAGTCTCTATCTCTAATTTTATCATTCCTCTCTTCTTTCCCTTCCGCTTTCCATCTTTCCTTCCTCCCTGCCCTCTTCATCTCCATACGTCCTCCTCTTCTCATCATCTCCCTCCCTCCTTTCTTCCATCTTTTTTTTTCTCTCTCTCTCTCCGTACCTCCTTACCTTCTTCCTCCTCCCCTTCCTTCAGTTTCTTCTATCCATCTCTCTGTACTCCCGTTCCTATCTCCCATTCCTCATCTCTATTCATCTCTTTCTTCTCCCATCCCTCCTTCCTTCCGTCCTTGTCTTCCTCGACCACTCATTCTGCCCTTCCTTCCATCCACCCTTCTTTCCTTCCTCCTCTCCCTACCTCCGTCCTTCCTCCTTTCCAATCATTATTCCTCCTTTCCATCCTTCCTTCCTCTCTTCATACCCTCTCCACTTCTCTAATCCTCCATCCTTCCTCCACTGCCATCATACTTCCTTCCATTCTTCCCTCTCCTTACTCCCTTCTCATCCACCCATCCTTCCTCCAGTTAACCCATCCATCCTTCCTTCCATCCCTCCATCTAATCAATCCATACTGTTTCCATCCCTTCATCTAATCAATCCCGCCATCATTCATTCCATCCCTCCATCCTTTCTCACATCCTTCCATCATTCCTCCTCATCCCCTTCCCTCCATACCTCCTCCCATCCCTCCTTTCCTCCACCCCTCCCCTCCTAAGGATCCCATCGACCAATCAGGGGCCACCACGCGACTCTGGCAGCCTCGGGAGCCAATCAGCGCCCTCCTTTTTCCCGCCTAATGCATGACACTGTTGCCATATGTTTAGTTTGGGATTCCCTTCGTGTATTTTCGATTTTTTTTTAAGTTATTTTCTCCTCTGCCACGTATTCGAGGGGGTGAAAATCGATGGAAAGGGAGGGGAAAGGGGTGAGGGAAGCCTGTGGGGAGGGGAAATGAAGAGGGGAGATGAGGGAGGTGCTGGAAATGATGGTTAAAGTGTTGCCATAGGTCCTCCCAGACACTTCACTAAGCGAGCGCTCATTTTTTTCGCTTCATTATGGGTGAGAGAGAGAGAGAGAGAGAGAGAGAGAGAGAGAGAGAGAGAGAGAGAGAGAGAGAGAGGATAATGAGAAAAGGGAGAGGGAGAGAATGAGGGAGAGGGTGGAGGGAAGAACCAAGGAAGAGGGGAAATATAAGAGAGGCGGAATAATGAGCAAGGGGAAAGGGAGCGAATGTGGGAGAGGGAGAGAGAGAGGAAGAGGACGGAGATGAAGACCAAGGAAGAGAGGAAATGAAACCAAAAGAGAGGATATAACATGAAAGAGGAAAAGAGTGAGTACTGGGAGAGAAAGAGAGCAAGGATAGAGAGACAGACAGACAGACAGAGAATGGGCAGAGAGAGAGAGAGAAAAAAGAGAAACATGAATTGGGCAGGAAACATTAATGAAAATAGTTAAAAAAAGAGAAGAAAAGAGAGCAAAGAGAGGTAGGCAGAAAATATAATACTGAAAATAAAGAGTAAAAATAAAGAGTAAAAATAAAGAGAAGGAAACTGAGGCTGAGAGAAATGGGTAGAAAAAATAACTGAAAATAAAGAGAGAAAAAAAAGAAAGAAAGAAAGCGAGGCAAAGCAAGGTGGGTAGCCATACTGGAAAAAGAGAAAAGAGAAGCTAAGAGATATGGAGAGAAAACACAGAGATAAAATAAAGAGTAAAAAAAGAGAAGAAAAGAGAGGCAAAGAGAGGTGGGCAGCCATATTGGATTAACACTTTACCTCGCCTCCACACCCACACTTCTCCTAATTGCATTATCATCGCCAAAATGGTTACCTCCTCTCTTTATCACCAGCTGCTCTTCTTCCTCTTCTATCACCGGCTGCTCTTCTTCCTCCTCTCTTTATCACCAGCTGCTCTTCTTCCTCTTCTATCACCGGCTGCTCTTCTTCCTCTTCTATCACCGCCTGCTCTTCTTCCTCCTCTCTTTATCACCACCTGCTCTTCTTCCTCCTCTCTTTATCACCACCTGCTCCTCTTCCTTCTCTCGTTTTATTTCCTTCGTTTCTTCCCTCCTTTTTCACGTGCTACCAACCTGCCTTCTTTACCCCCTCTCTCTTCCTCCTTTCCCCTCTCTCTTCCTTCTTTCCCCTCTCTCTTCCTCCTTTCCCCTCTCTCTTCCTTCTTTCCCCTCACTCTTCCTTCTTTCCCCTCTCTTCCTTGTTTCCTCTTATTTACCACCCTCTACGCTTCTTCACTCTTTCGCCTACTTCATTCTTTTCTCCTCCCTGTCATCATCCCCCGCTTCTCTTCCTTCTTCCCTCTCCTTCCTTAGTTTCTCACGTGTTTTTGATTATTCACTGGTCCTCTTCCTTCTTTCCTTCCCTCCTTTCTTCCCTCCTCCCTCTCGTCCTTCCTTTCTTCCTTCTGTCTTTCCTCCCTTCCTCCCCTTCTTTCCTCCTTCATTCCTTTCTTCCGGGCTATCCGTTTTGCATTGCATTTCTAAATTAATCACTTCCTCCTCTTTCTCTTCGTCTTCGTTCACTTTCATTTTCTTTTCTTTCCACTTTTTTTTGTTCTTAATAATTTCCTCTCCTTTATCGCCTCTTGTCTTTATTCCTTCCTTGTCTTATGTCTTGGTTTGTCTTATTTCGTCTCTCTCTCTCTCTCTCTCTCTCTCTCTCTCTCTCAGTCTGTACCCACACACCACCTTGTCCCCTTCTCCCTCCCTCCCTCCCTCCCTTCCTCTCCCTCTCTCCCTGTTTCCCTCCCTCCCTCCCTCCCTCAACTCCAACTCCGCCACACTAAGCCGATTGCGAGCAGAGTTTGTCATGCCTTCACTCTCTCTCTCACTCGCTCTAATTAACTCACTGACTCATATTCCCTCTCACTCATTTACTCACACCCTCATTCTCGCTCTTCCATCCCACACGCACATCGTCATCTTGTCACTCATTCTCTCTCTCTCTCTCTCTCTCTCTCTCTCTCTCTCTCTCTCTCACACACACACACACACACACACACACACACACACACACACGTCCCCCCTAGAAAAAAAAACTATAAACACAATCCCATCCTAGGAAAAAAAAATCCAGTTCCCTCTTACAAATTAGTCTTTCCCCTTAAAATATCCCCTTACAAAGACCCCTTAAAAAAAACAATAGCTTATCCTGTAAAAAAAAAAAGAAAGAAAGAAACTAAGAAAATTAATAAAAAAATTAGGGTGCTAGAAAATAAATGAATATAATTAGGTAATAAAAAAAAAATTGATGTACGTCCTAGAAAAAAAAAAGACAAAAAAACAACAGTGGGGTTCAGAAAAACGAAAATCCCTCACAAGAACAAACTGAATCGCAAAAAAAAAGGAATTACGTAGTCAAGGAAAAAAATATGTAAATGAAGTAAAGGAAAACAAACGAAAAATCACCCCTAAAAACAAACGCCCCTCAAAACAAAACAAAACAATCAAAACAACAGCAGGTGCCCAAACAAAAGGTGTGTCAAAAGTAAGCAAAGAAAAAATTGGGCCCCCACAAAAACAAAATACCCCCTTAAAGAAAACAAAACAATCAAAACAAGAGCAGGTACCCAAACAAAAGGGTGTGTGTATGAAATAAGGGTAAGCTAATCAGGTAATGACCCCGACCCCCGTCATTAGTCTCACGGGTCACGAGTTATCGGTAATTAATGATGAGGCTGTAATTGGCCCAAGGGTAATTACATCAGACCCCTCTATACCCCCCCACACCCCTCTATACCCCCACCCCACCCTTATCTACCCCAACCCCACCCCCACCTACCCCGACCTCTACTCTAGTCGACCCCCTCCACCTACCCTCATCTACCCCCAACCCCAACTACCTCTCCACCCCACCTCACCCCATCTACCCCCTCCACCCCACCCCTCATCTACCAACCCCCACCATAATCTACCCTCCCTCTCTATTCCCACCCTCATCTACCACTTCCACGCCCGTCATAACCACACGAGCACAGTTATAAAAAAAGGTATATCTATCTATCTACCTTCCTATTTATCTATCTGTGTGTGTGTGTGTGTGTGTGTGTGTGTGTGTGTGAACTTCCAAAGTGACCAGAATGGAAGTTGAAATGATCACACACACACACACACACACACACACACACACACACACACCACACACACACACACACACACACACACACACACACACATAACAAAATCTCCCAGGAAGTAAAGGGGAAGCAATGTAACACTTAATAAAATTCCTTCTTCATAGCCACATCAAAAAAATAATAATAATAATAATAATAATAAAAAGTGAACGGGTGTGGGTAATGGATATCATGAGTGAGGATAATGAGGCAAGTCAAAAAAAATATCCTCCAATCCAGGAAAAAGACAACGGAAAGAAAAATAGAAAAAAGAAATAGAAAAGAAAAAAATAGAAGAAAAAGAAAAAATAGAAAAAAAAAAACAGAAAAACGAAAAACAAAAAACCTTAAGAAAATTATAAAAAAAAATAAAAATTAAAAATAAAGAAGAAAAAATAGAAAAAAATAGAAAAATAAAAAGTCCTGATAAAATAAAGATAAAAAAATTGAATTGAAAAAATACAAAGAAAAAAAAGCCAGATTCTCTAGTTATTTAGAAATTGTTTACAGAAAAAGAAAAAAAATTCCATATATAAAATAACTGATATATGTTTTCAGAATAAATCCGTCTGTCAAAGAACTTCTCAAAAATAATTAATAATGACAATGGCTAAAAAAAAAACAGCTTTCATGATACTCTGGATGATTACACACACACACACACACACACACACACACACACACACACACACACACACACACACCCTTGCCAGGACTTAGCAGGGGGGGGGGAAAAAGGTAAAAAAAGGTAATCTGATTGAAAAGGTTACATTTTTCACTACGAGTTATTATTATCATCATTATTATTATTATTATTATTATTATTAATATTATTATTATTACTATTATTATCATTATTTATTTTGACAATTTTATGAAGCATCTACGAGAGAGAGAGAGAGAGAGAGAGAGAGAGAGAGGGGTGATGGATGGTAAAGATTAGGATAGGGGAGAGAACGATGAGAAGAATTTGAAGGAGACCGATGAGGAAGGAAGGAAGGAGGGAAGGAAGGAGGGAGGGAGGGGAGGAAGGGAGGAAGGAAGGAGGGAAGGAAGGAAGGAGGGAAAGAAGGAAGGAAGGAAGGAGGGAAGGAAGGAAGGAAGGAGGGAGGGAAGGAAGTAAGAAGGGAAGTCTGGAAAAAAAAATAACCATCCTCTCTCTCTCTCTCTCTCTCATCTCATCTTTCTCCTCCCTCCCTCCCTCCCTCCCTCCCTCCCTCCCTCTCTCCTAATTTATCTTCTGTCTCTCCCCACAAAATTAGAGAAAAAATAGACTTAAGCAATCTTTAGAGAGAGGGAGAGAGAGAGGGAGGGAAAAAAGATGAGATGGAGGGAGGAAATGAAGGAGTGGAGGGAGGAAAAGGGTGATTGATGGATGATATGAAAGAGGGAGGGAGAGGAATGGAAAAGGGGAAAGAAGGGAGGAAATGAGAAGAAGGGAGAGGGAGAGAAATAAGGGTGGGAAGGAGAGGAAATGAGAAAGGAGAGGGAGAGAGAAAAGAGAGGGAGGGAGAGAGGAAATGAAAAAGGGAGGGGAAGAGATCTGAGCTACCCTAAAACGGGAGGAACAGGAAGGAGGAGGAGAGAAGGAGGAAGAAGACGGGAGGAGGAGGAAGAAGAGAAGAAGAGAAGGGAAAAGAGAGAAGGGAAGCAGGAGAGAACGGAGAATCGGGAGGAAGTCAGTAATAAGGAGAGTGGGCAGAGAAGAAGAGGGAGGGGAAGGGAAGGAAGAAGAGGAGGAGGAAGAGGAAGAAGAGGAAGAAGAGGAAGAAGAGGAGGAAGAGGAAGAAGAGGAGGAAGAGGAAGAAGAGGAGGAAGGGGAAGAGGAGTTGGAGGGTTGCTTGAAAGTCGGTAACGAAGGACAGAGTGGTGCAAAAACTCTAATTATCTTCTCTGACATGACCCTTCTTCCTCTTCCTCTTCCTCTTCTTCCTCCTCTTCTTGAGTCCCTCCCTCTCTCTCTCTCTCTCTCTCTCTCTCTCTCTCTCTCTCTCCCCTCCAGCTCTGTTTTATTGATTCTACACTTGCTTTCTCTGTCTATCTGTCTGTCTGTCTGTCTATCTATCTATCTATCTGTCTATCTGTCTGTCTGTTCAAGCACTATTCAGATTACTAAGCATTTTAAGTCTATGTACGTTTGTGTGCGTGTGAATCTGTGTATGTTTAATTTACGTTCACATGTACGGGTAATTGTCTGCCTATAGAGTGCAATGTCCTTTCCTATCTATCTACCCATCTATCTATCTATCTATCTATCTGTTTTCATATCAATCAACCTATACTTATCTTTACCTATCTACTTATCTATCTATCTATCTATCAAGCTACATGTCTCTCAACGTTATGTCTCTCTCTATCCAAGAATAGATTCCCCATTTATCTATGAAGGAGGGAAAAGGTGATGGATGATAGGCTGATAGATAGATAGAGGAGGAGGAGGAGGAGGAGTAGGATGTAACAGACGTCTTGAGAGAGAGAGAGAGAGAGAGAGAGAGAGAGAGAGAGAGAATATGGAGGGATACTGTTTTACATTAAGTTATTCATCACTATCATCATCATCCTTCTCCTCTTCCTCCTCTTACTCATCATCATCATCATCATCATCACCATCCTCCTCCTCCTCCTCTCTTCCCTTCCCTTCCCTTCCTTCCCCCCTCCTGCTCCTCCTCGTCCTCTTCCTCCTCATCATCACCATCATTAACACCAACACTATCCTCCTCCTCCTCCTCCTCCTCCTCCTCCTGCTCCTCCTCCTCCTCTTGCTCCTCCTCCTCTTCCTCCTCCTCCTCAAGTACTCAAACAAAGGGAGGGAGCGCGGCCCGATCTCCCTGGCTTCCTTTTATCTGGTAATCCACCCGTGTAAACGAGGGAGATTATACAGGTGCCAGCCACATAGGGAGCACAGGGAGGAAAGGGAGAGTAGGGAGAGTATGGGAAAACTGGGAAGGAAGGGATGTAGGGAAGAAAGGGAGAGACTGAAGGGAAATTAGGGAGATTATACTGGTGCCAGTTACATAGGGAGCACAGGGAGAGCAGGGAGGAAAGGGAGGAACGAGAGGAAAGGTAGTAAAGAGGACAGGGACAGAAAGGGAGAGAAAAGTGATTTCAAGGGAGACTGAGAATAATGGATTCAAAAGGAGAATAGAAAGAAAAGGGAGAAAACGAGGGAGAAGGGAGGAAAGGGAGGAAGGGGAGAGTAGGGAGTAAAGGGAGAATAGGGAGGAATGGGAGAGAAGGGAGGGAGAGAAAGGAAAAGGGAATTGAGGGAGATTATCAAGTGCCAGCCACACAGCGAGCGAAGAGAGGGTGAGAACAGTAGGGAGGAAAGGGAGACAGGGAGAGTAGACGGGAAAGGGAGGTCAGGCACGGAGAGTAGGGAGCAAAGGGAGTAAAGGAAGAGAGTAAAGAGGAAAGAGAGCGAGAGCAGAGAGCAGGGAGGCAAGAGAGAGAGAGTAAGGAGGATAGGGAGAGAGTAGGGAGGAAAGGAAGAGAGTAGGGAGGAAAGCAGAAAGTGTGAGGGAGTAGGGAGAGAAGGAGTTCAAAGGAAAGCCAACAACAACACACCTGTCTGTAATTTAATTTTTTTTTCCTTATAGGGAAAGTTACACCTGACAAAAGGAAGGAAGGAGGGAAGGAAGGAGGGAGGGAAGGAGGGAGGGAAGGAAGGAGGGAGGGAAGGAAGGAGGGAAGGAAGGAAGGAGGGAAGGAAGGAAGGAAGGAAGGAGGGAAGGAAGGAAGGAGGGAAGGAAGGAAGGAGGAGGGAAGGAAGGAAGGAGGAGGGAAGGAAGGAGATAAAATTCCCCAGTGGAGCAAGTGAACCATTGAGAGAGCAAACAACCCGCCTCTCTCTCTCTCTCTCTCTCTCTCTCTCTCTCTTCCTTAATCTTTCCTCCCCTCTCTCTCATCATTCCTCCATTACTCTCCTTCTCTTCCTCTCCCTCTCTTCCTCCTTCCTTCATTAACATATTCCATCACTCTCTCTTTCTCTCCTCCCCTCCTTCCTTCCTTCCTTCCTTCCTTTCGTTCATCCATTAATCTTTTCACTCATCCGTCCATCCATCCATCCATCCATCCATACACCCACCGAATCATATATCCATTCATCCAACCAGCCATCCACTCAACAAATCTTCCTTCCATCCATCCATCCATCCATCCATCCATCCATCTATCCATCCATCCATCCATCCATCCATCCATCCATCTATCCATCCAACCACTCATCAGATCTTCCATCCATCCATCTATCCATCTTTCCATCCATCTAACCATCCACTCACCAAATCCTCCATCCATCCCTCCATCCAGTCATCATATCTTCCATCCTTCCTTCCACCCATCTCTATCTATCTACCGTAATATACCGGTATCTATCTGTATATCTATCTACCATATATCTATCTCCATCTATCTCCCTATATTCCTTTACCCTTACTCCCCTTGTTTTATTTACCCTCCCTCCCTCCCTCCCTCTACTCTCCCTCCCTCCCTCTACTCTCCCTCCCCTGTTTGTCTTATCGATTTAATATGCTGATTAAAATAAATAATTGCCCTTGGTTGAGAGAGAGAGAGAGAGAGAGAGAGAGAGAGAGAGAGAGAGAGAGAGAATCGTCCTCAGGTAACAAACAGGTAGATCATCGGAGTGAAGTGGCTAAGTAATAGTAGTAGTGAAGGTAGGGAGAAAAGTCCTGTTATATTTTCTCTCCCTTTTTTCCCCTCTACTTCTCCCTCTCTCCCTCCCGTTCCATTTCTCCCATCTCCCCTCTTCTCTTCTCCTCCTCCTCCCTTCCACTTCTTCTCTTCTCCCTTTTTGTTCTCCCTTTTCCCCTCATCACTTCCCCCTTAACCGTCCCATTTTTCTTTCCTGCACTGCTTCCTCCCTCCTTTCTTCCCTCTTTCTCCCCTCTTCCTCTCTTCCTACTCTTTCTCTCTCTTAATCCCTCTGTCTCTCTTTTCTCACCTTCCTTCTCTCGCTTATTCATTCCTTCCCCTCTCTCTCCTTCTCTCCTTCCTCCATCCATTTATCCATCTATCCATCCATCCATCTATCTGTCTGTCTGTCTATCAAATTCATCTATTCAATTCCTCTCACATTTTCTTTCCCTTTCCCCTTTTCTCATCTTCTCTCCCTGTCTTCCATCTTCACACGTTCCCTCCCTTCCCTCTTCTCTCCCTCCCTCCTTTCCATCTTCACACTTTCCCTCCCTTTCTTCCTTCTCTCCCTCCCTCCCTCCCTCAGCGATTAAGTGGAGAGAATTTTCTGATGGCTGATAAAAAGGGTTTTGTGATGGTGTGGTTATCCTTCTCCCTCCCTCCCTCCCTCCCATCTTTCCTCCCTCCCTCCCTCCCTCTCTACCAATACCTGCTCCCTTTCTACCTTCCTTCTTTCTTTCCTTCTCCCCACCCCACCTCCCTTCCTACCGAATTTGCTCCTCTCCACCTCCCTCTCTTCTTCCCTCCCTCGCTTCTTTGTTTCCTTCCTTCCTTCTCCCTCTCTAACTCCTTCCCTCACTCCTCCTTTCTATTATCTCCCCCTCTCTACCTCCTCCCCTCCTTCCCTCCCTCTCCCCCCTTCTCTCCCTTTCCTCTCCCTCCCTGCCTGCCTCCCTCCCTCCCTACTTACCTACCTTCTTTTCTCCTTCACGCACTGTCTCCCACACCAATTTCGCTCTCTCCTTCCCTCCCTCTTTCCTTCACTTCTATCTTCCTCTCTGTCTATCATTTGTCACCACTGCTCTCTCTCTCTCTCTCTCTCTCTCTCTCTCTCTCTCTCTCAAAACCTCTAGGCCCATGGTTTTCTTAAAGAGGGAGAGAAGGGAGGAAGAAAGAGGAGAAGGAAGGAAATATGATAAAGTTAGGGAAGCAGGTAACTTGAGAAGGTCAGGAAGGAGGAGGAAGTCGAAGGAAGGAGAGGGAGGAAGGAAGGAGGGAAATATGAGAGAAGAAAGGGGAGAAGGTGAAGGGGTGATAACAGAAAGGAAAGGAGGGAAGGAGGCTGGACTGAAAAAATAAGAATACGAGGAAGGAAGGAAGGAAAGAAGGAAGGAAGGAAGGAAGGTAGGAGGGAAATATGAGAAGAAAAGGAAGAAAATGGGAATAAAAGATGATAAATATAATGAGCGAAAACGGAGAAGAGAATAATAAATAAAATGATAAAGAAATATTAAAGGGAAGAAATAAAGGGCAGGTAAAGGAAATAATGAGAGAGAGAGAGAGAGAGAGAGAGAGAGAGAGAGAGATGAATGAGTAAACGAGGAAAAAAGGCAGGAGAGAATGGAAGAGGGGAGAAAGAGAGGGGACTGGAAGGAGGGGAGAAAGAGGGGACTGGAAAGAGGGGAGAAAGAGGGGACTGAAGAGGAGAGGAGAGAAGAGGGGAGAGGAGGGAGAAAAGAGAGGGAACTGTAGGGAAAGAGGAGGAAAGTAGGGGAATGGAGAGAGGAGGAAAGAGGGGAGGAAAGAGGGGAGGAAAGGCTTGAGGGTAGAATATCTGATGAACGTGTCTCTCAGCATCATTATCAAGTGAGAGAGAGAGAGAGAGAGAGAGAGAGAGAGAGAGAGAGAGAGAGAGAGAGAGAGAGGGAAAGTAAACAAAGAAACAACTAATTACCCAAACCCAATTAAACAAGAAACAAACAAATCGCCCAAATTAGAGGACGCCAATTATCCACCCTGGAGATAAACAAGTAAACAAACAAGCAAACAAAGCAAGCGTGAGGGGATAAACAAAACTAAGTAAAAAAAGGGCAGGTGTGAAGGGATGACCAAGTAAACAAGTCAGTAAACAAGCAAATAAACAAGTAAACAAGCACGTAAACAAGCAAATAAACAAGTAAACAAGCAAATAAACAAGTAAACAAGCAAATAAACAAGTAAACAAACAAGTAAACAAGCACGTAAACAAGCAAATAAACAAGTAAACAAGCAAATAAACAAGTAAACAAGTAAACAATCAAGTAAACAAGCAAAGTAGGCGTGAAGGGATAAGGTGCTGGTCTGACTTCTTGTTTGCAATTACAAGGGGATTGTTGGGCTAAGCTGCTTATGTCCCCCTACCCCCCCACACTCCCCCTGATTCTCCCTTACCTCCCCCTTCTCTCCCTGACTTTCCCTTTCCTCCCTCCCTTCTCTCCCTGACTCTCCCTTACCTCCCTCCCTTCTCCCTGACTCTCCCTTCCTTCCTCCCTCATCTCACTGCTTCTCTCTTCCATATTAGTCTCTCCTTTCTTTCCCTCCCTTCCCCTTCTCTTCCTGACTCTCCCTTCCCCCCTTCCCTCCCTCCCTCTTCTCCCTTCCCTCCCTCCTCATTTCATTGCCTTTCTCTTCATGTCAGTCGCTCCCTTCCTTCTTTCCCTTCCCTTCCTTCTTTCCCTTCTACTCTACCCCTTTTCCTCCACCCCTCCTTCCCTCAAACTCTCTCTCTCTCTCTCTCTCTCTCTCTCTCTCTCTGCCCTGCTTGTACTCCTCCTCCTCCTCCTCCTCCTCCTCTTGTTCTTTCCTTCCCTCGGGCGGTAGATGATGTTAAGAGGGAAGAAGAGGAGGGAGGAGGAACAGGAGGGAGGAGGAAGAGGAGAGGAAAAGAAGGGTGGAAAGACAGAGGAAGAAAAGGGATGGAAATAAGGGAGAAAGAAAGTGTGGCGGTAGTAAAGAAAAAAATGGAAGGGAGAAGGAGGGAAAGGGTGAAAGGAAAAGAGAGAGAAGGGAAAGGAAAAGAGAGAGGAGGGAAGGAAAAAGGAAAGGGAAAGGAAAACAGAGGAGGGAAAGGAAGAGGGAGAGAGACAGAGAGAAAGAGGGAAGTTGGGACTGAGGAAGGTTAGGGGGAGCGAGAGGGAGAGTGAAGGAAAGAGAGGATGAATGAATGAAATGGAGGAAGGAAGAAGGGAGATTAAATGTGAGAGATAAAAAGGGAGGGGGAGGTTGGAAATGAAAAGAATTGGAGGGAGGGAGGGAGTGAGGGAGGGAAAGTGGGAAAAATATAGATGGAAAAAAGCAAGGAATGGGAAGGAAGGAAGGAGATTAAAATGAAGGAAGAATGAAATGTTGCATGATTAGAATGGACGAGGAAGGAAGGAAGGAAGGTAGGCAGGATGGAAGGAAGGAAGGGAGGGAGGGAGGGAGAGAGGGAGGGAGGGAGGGAGGGAGGGAGGGGGAGGGCGAAGGTGTGAGGGACAGGTAGACTTCCCAATAACCTAATTGACAGACAGGTATGAAACGGTCATTACCTAGGCAGTCAGATAGATAGACACAGATAGATAGATGGATGCACAGATAGATACACAGATAAATAGTTGATGGATGTGGATAGACAGATAGATAGATAGATAGAGAGAGAGTGACCTATAAGAGCTATATTGATTTTTAAATATAGAAAAAAAATATTGCACAGACGGGAAGGTAGTTAGAAATACTTGTTCCTATAAATAAACAGATTAATACTGACGAATTTAAAACACACACACACACACACACACACACACACACACACACACACACAACGACATACACATTCCTCCTCCTCCTCCTCCTCCTCCTCTTCTTATCTTCCCTGCCTCCTTCTCGTCTGTCTCCTTCCATTACTTGCAAGAAAAGAAAGACCATTGAGATTAAGCCGATTAAACATACACACATACAAATATACATACATACATACATACATACAGTCATCCATCCATACATACATACATTCATCCATCCATACATACATACATACATACACAGGTAAATCCAATACATACTCAGCAGTTTACATACACATACTCAGCATTATACAAAACTATAATTACTAATTCACATAACATTCAGAGGAGGAGGAGGAGGGGGAGGAAGAGGAAGCAGAGGAAGAGGGGGCCATGAGTATACATCCATATATACATGTGTAGTGGGGGTATACATGGGCGTGAGAGGCTACACCCATGTATACTTAAATATACATGGCCTCCCAGACACATTAATCACGGCTATTAGTGTTGAGCAAATACACCGGGGACTCTCTCTCTCTCTCTCTCTCTCTCTCTCTCTCTCTCTCTCTCTCTCTCTCTCTCTCTCTCATTACTATCTTCATGTTCTTATTTTAACTGTGATTGTCATAGTCATTCTCTTTCTCTCTCTCTCTCTCTCTCTCTCTCTCTCTCTCTCTCTCCCTCCTATCAAGTGAAGGAGCCAACACCCCTGAGGGAAGGGAGAAAAAAAGGAAGAGCTGAACAAATAAAGGAAGGAGGGAGGGAGGGAGGGAAAGTAAGTGGAAGCAGGGGAGGGGAGGGGAAGGAAAAGAGAGAAGGTGACAAGGTGTAAAGGAGAGAGTTAAGAAGGGAGAATTAGGAGGGGAGAGAATGAAAGGGAGACAGGGAGGAGAGAAGAAAAAGTGAAGGAAGGAGAGAAAGAGAGGATGGGGAGAAGGGAAGACAAGTGATACTAGGGAAGAGGGTGAGGGGAAAGTGAAGGAAGGAAGGAAGGGACGGAGGGAGGGAGAGGAAGGAAGGTAGGAAGGGACGAAGGGTGGAAGGAAGGAAAGAAGAAAGGAGCAAGAATGATGGCAGGTTGTAGTGTAAGGAAAGAAAAATGAAGAAAAGAGGTAGGAGAGACGAGGGAAGGAAGGAAGAAAACAAATGAAGGAAGAGGGAAGCGAAGGAAGAAGCAAGGAAAAAAAAAAGGAAGAAAGGGTGAGAGGACATTATGCAGAGGTAACGAGAGAAGATGGAAGGGAGGGAGAGGAAAGGGAGGAGAAGGAAGGAGGGGGAGAGGGAGGGAAGAAGGGGGAGGGGGAGAGAAAAAGGGGGAGAGGGAGAAAAGAAAGGGGGAGAAAGAAAAAAAAATAATCCAGGGGGCGACAATAAAAATGCTTGAAAATTATAATAGCATTCCTGATTTCCTCCCTCCCTCTCTCTCTCTCTCTCTCTCTCTCGTCCTTCTCCCCTCTTTTTACCACTTTCTTCATCTCCTTAATAACACTCTCCCTACTTCCCTCCCATTCTCACCCTTTTTCTCTCCCTTCCTCCCTCTTTCCCTCCCTCCCTCCCTCCCTACCTCCTTCCCACCCTTTTTCTCTCCCTTCCTCCCTCTCTCCATTTTTTCCTCCCTCCCATTCTCCATTTTTGTAGTCCTTCCATCTTCCCTCTTCTTCTCTCTTTTTCAGTCTCTCTCTCTCTCTCTCTCTCTCTACATGTGGGGTGAAAATGTATGAAGAAAAGAAAGGAATTTTAAGAAAAGAGGGAGACGCAAGAAATTAAGAAAAATCAAGAAGACGAGAAGGAAGAAAGTAAAACAATGAGAGAGAGAGAGAGAGAGAGAGAGAGAGAGAGAGAGAGAGAGAGAGAGAGAAAGGGGGGTGTAGAGAAAGAGAAAGATTGATGTTACAGTGAAATATTTATTGAAGCTGGACTAGGGCTGAGGGGGTATGGTCTTTAAATATTTGATCACTTTATTGCTCTCTCTCTCTCTCTCTCTCTCTCTCTCTCTCTCTCTCCTTCACCCTACATTTCTCCCATTGTTATTCACTAATTTTCATTTCGTTCACTAGTAAATAATCAGCGCCCGTCTATCTACACACACACACACACACACACACACACACACACACACACACACCTTTTCCACCCAATTCACTAATGCAAGAGATGACCGGTTCTCTAACACCTCTTCCTATGCGATTTATTTTTCTTACTCTCGGTCCCCTTCTGTGTTTAATAATTCCCTTTCATTTATACAGGTCTCCCCCTCAGTCTCTCTTCCCTCTGCCTATGACCTCCAGTGTTTCTTCTTTGTCCAATTTTCCTTTTTTTTTTTTTGTTTTTTTTTTTACATGTTTTGTGAAGGCTCCCCAAAATTTTCTCTACTTCCCTTTTTCTTGCATTATATATATAAAAAAAGCAGACATCCAAGTTAGTCTCATTCATTATTATTCTTACTAATCCATTTCATTCGCCTCTCTCTCTCTCTCTCTCTCTCTCTCTCTCTCTCTCTCACGCTTCCTACTCCTTTCGCTTCTCATTACTCCGTCTCTCTCTCTCTCTCTCTCTCTCTCTCTCTCTCTCTCTCAGCCTCGAATGACTGATCACCACCATTTACCACCGTCCCACACCACCACCACCACCACCACAATTACCACCACGCCTCCACCAATCAGAGGGAGGGAGGCGGGAAAGCTGAGTTATGATTGGCTCTCCCCGTCGGCTCTGAGGACGTTTGGCGAGGTACGGGAATGCCTTTGTTTACGTTTTTTTAAATGCCTGTTTGATTGCGTTTGGACTGATTGTGAGTGGATATGCCGCGATAGAGAGACGCCTTCACGCGATGGCACTGATATAACTGGGCGGTGGAGCTGCCTGGATATACACAAACGTCTCTCCCACCCTCCCTCTCTCTCTCTCCTTCTCTTCCTCCCTATCCCCGAAGAGGAAGATGGTTTATTGTGTAAGATGGGCAACTTTTCAGGCCTGCAGTCCACAGGGTTCACGTGCAGATAAGCCGAGGCCTGAGAGAGAGAGAGAGAGAGAGAGAGATGTAGAAATATATTAAAAAAAGAATATATAAGAGGCAACAAAAGAAATAACAAAGAGAAAGGAAAGGAGAAATGAGAGTAGAGGAAGAGGAGATGAGAGGAGGGAGAGGGAAGCACACTGGAAAGGAAGGGTGGTGGAAAGGGGAGGGAGAAAATGATGGATGGAGGGAGGGAGGCAGAAGGGAGAGAGAGAGAGAGAGAGAGAGAGAGAGAGAGAGAGAGAGAGAGAGACTAGCGGGAGTGAAAGGGCGAATGAAAAATGAAAAATAACGTAAGATAAAAACCCCCTAAAAAAACAAAAAAAAACAGCAATATTTCGTTTTAAGTGCAGTTTATAAAGAGAAAAAAAAGTGAAAATTAAAAAAAATTATAATGTAAGTTTTTCTTCAGTCGCAGCTGTTTGTAAAATTAAGAAAAATAAGGAAGTAAAAATGTACGTGTAAAATATTCGTTTTTTTTTTTTTTTTTTGCATTTACAGGAGAGAGAGAGAGAGAGAGAGAGAGAGAGAAAAGTTAGAATTAAGTATACAATTTTTGGACCGTGATATTAAGAGGAAGTAAAAAAAAAGGAAAAATATAGTCTTTTTTTTTTTTTTCGCTAGTTCTGTTTTTTAAAAAGTGAAAAATCAAAGAGAAAATGATAAAAACATTAATTTTGAGGAAGAAAAAAGTATATAGAAATCTTGAGATAAAACGCATATGAACTGTTGCGAATTAAAAAAAAAAAAAAAAAAAAAAAAAAGATTCCCACGATGCTGTTTATATAAATCTGAGAAAATGAAAAAATCAGAAAGAAAAAATGGAGAGAAAAAAAAAAAAAAAAGTGATTTTTAGTGAGTGTTGTTTCATCATCCCCTTAGCAGCGACTCAGGTTACAAGTGTGGGGGAGGAGAAGGGGAGGGGAGGTGAAAGGGGAGGGGAGGGGAAAGGGAAGGGGACGGGGAAAGGAGAAGAGGGGTAGGGGGAGGACAGAGGGATGAGTGGTGGAGGGATGAGTGGTGGAGGGATGGAGGGGGAAGGGGAGGAGTGTAGGGGGTAAGGAGAGGGAGAAGGAGGAGTGGAGTGTAGGGGGGTAAGGAGTGGGAGGAGGAGGAGTGCTGGAGGTAAGGAGAGGGAAGGGGAGGAGTGCTGGAGGTATAGAGGGGAAAGGGGAGGAGTGCTGGAGATACGGAGGACGAGGGGAGGGGAGGGGAAGAGGGAAGGCCTACAGGGAGATCTGTAAGAATACGAGAGAGAGAGAGAGAGAGAGAGAGAGAGAGAGAGAGAGAGAGAGAGTTATACACACCCAATAAACAAACAAAAAAAAACTCAGGATTTCACTTTTATCCAAGCATTAGTATGTTAACCGTGGAAACAAAAAGTAAAAAAAAGAAAAAAAAAAGCAACAGGAAGAAAAACGGGGAGGAAACATAACATGGGAAACGGAAAACATCGTAAAATGAGAAACCTAAAATCGTTAAATGACGAACAGAAAAAATCGTAAAATGAACAAAAAAATCGTAAAATGAACAAAAAAATCGTAAAATGAACAAAAAAATCGTAAAATGAAACATAAAAAATCGAAAAATGAACAAAAAAAATCGAAAAATGAACAAAAAAAATCGAAAAATGAACCAAAAAAAATCGAAAAATGAACAAAAAAATCGTAAAATGAACAAAAAAATCGTAAAATGAACAAAAAAATCGTAAAATGAACAAAAAAATCGAAAAATGAACCAAAAAAATCGAAAAATGAACAAAAAAATCGTAAAATGAACAAAAAAATCGTAAAATGAAACAGAAAAAATCGTAAAATGAAACATAAAAAATCGTAAACTGAAAAAATCGTAAAATGATAAGCCGAAAAATCGTAAAATGAAAAGAAAATCGTAAAATGAGAATCAGAAATAGGAAGAAAATCAGGAAAAAAAAATTGTATAATAGGAGACAGAAAAAATCGTAAAATCAGAAATAAGTAAACGAGACAGGAAAAATCGTAAAACAAGACAGGGAAAATCGTAAAATGAAAGACAGGAACAATTGTATAATGAGACAGGAAAAATCGTAAAACAAGACAAGAAAAATCAAAATGTAAGACAGAAAAAAATCGTAAAATGAGAAACAGAAAAAACTATAAAATGCGGCAGAAACAATCGTAAAAAAAAAAAAAAAAACGTAAAATGAGAAACCGAGAAATCGCAAAATTAAAAAAAATCGTAAAATGAGAAAGAAAATCGTAAAATTAAAAAAATCGTAAAATGAGAAAGAAAATCGCAAAATTAAAAAAAAACGTAAAATGAGAAAGAAAATCGCAAAATTAAAAAAAAATCGTAAAATGAGAAAAAAAATCGTAAAAAAAAAAGTGGTAAAATGAAACAAAAATCGTAAACTGAAAAAATCGCAAAATGAGCAACTTAAAAATCGTAAAATGAGAAACAGAAAAATTCGTAAAATGAAACAAAATACGTAAAATGAAAAAAAAAATTCGTAAAATGAGAAACCAAAAATCGTAAAATGAGAAAACAGAAATAATGTTAAAAAAAATGTTGAAATATATATTAAAAAAAAAATAATAATAATATATACATGAAACCAATGTGACAGTCCAAAGATTTTTTTATATTTCTTTTTTCCTTTTTATTTTATTGTAAAGCATAACAGAAGTAAAGGGAGATATTAGCTAAATGAGAGATGAAAGAGCGGCCGCCTTTTATGGTACGAGAGGGGGAGAGAGGGAGGGGCGGGGAGGGGGAGAGAGAAGGGGTGAGAGGGAGGGGTGAAATGCTGAGAGAAAAGAGGAGTGGGGGGATGGGGCACGTTAGGAGGGTGGAGAGGGGGGACATGAGGGGGGAAAGATAGAAGGGGAGAAGGGGAGGGGAAGAGAGGTGAGCGAGGGGGAGAGAGAGGGGGAGGGAGGTGGGAAGGATGAGGAAAAAGAGGGAACGAAGGGGAAGGGGGTAAGAGGTGGCGAAGGAGAGGGGGAGAGAGTAGGGCAGTAGGAATATGAAGGAGGAGGAGGCGAAGAAGAGAGGAAACAGAAGAAAGAAGAAAAGGGGAGGAAGTGGAGGAAGAATATGGAGAAGGAAGGAGGCGGGGGAGGGGACGGGTGGGGAGAAGGAGTGGGTAAGAAGATAGGGGAGGAAAAGGGGAGAGAAAAAGTTGAAGGAAAGGGAGCGAGAACAAAGAGAAGAGATTGGCGCAGGTGTGAAGAAAAGAAAAAGACAAAAATATCAAGAAAACGGGGAGTTAAGAGGAAGGAAATATCTGAGAAAGAGAGAAGAGGGAGGGAAGGAGAGAAGAAAAAGAAGGGTGACAGAATAAGTGAAGGAAGAGGAATAAGGGATGGAGAAATAAGGAACTGGAAAGGGAGAGAAGAAGGAGGGAGAAAAGAAGAAGAAGGGAGAAGGATGGAGAGAAGGAGGAGGAGAAAAGGAAGAAGAAGGAGACAGGGAAGAGAAAGGAGGGAAGGAAGGAGAAGGAAGGAGGGAAGAAGCAGAATAAAGATGATGCAAAAAAGACTGGTAAAGAAGGAAGCAAGAAGAGAGAAGAGGGGAGAGAGAAGAAGGGGAGGTGAGGAAATTGACCGGAATGCAGGGGAGGGGAGATAGGGGGAGAAAGAAGGGAGAGGTGAAAGTGAGAAGGGTGAAGAGTAAGGGGAGAGGGTTGTGTGTGTGGAGGGGGGAGAAGTGAATGTAAGAGGTCGAGGCAATGAAGGGTGAGGGGAGAGTAAGATGAGTGAGGGAGTGAGAGGGGAGTGAAGGGAGTGAGGGGAGAGTGAGGGGAGTGAGAGGGGAGTGAGGGGAGAGTTAAGGGAGTGAGGGGAGTGAAGGAAGTGAGGGGAGACATGTGAGGCAGTCTGTCACAACTACAATGATATATTTTCCACATTATGGGAGGAGAGGGGAGGAGGGAGAGGGGAAGGAGAAGGAGGGAAAGGGGAGAAGAAAGTGGGGAGGAGGATGGGGAGTGGAAGAAGGGAGGAGGAAGGAAGGGAGAGAGGGACAAAACAGAAGGTAGGAAAGAGAAACGAGAAACTTAACTGAGGGATAAATTTGAAGAAAAGGAAAGAAAGAGGGAGGAAGAAAGGAAGGAAAGAAAAGGAAAGAAGAAGGAAGGAAGGAGGAAAGAAGAAGGAAGGAAGGAGGAAAGAAGAAAGAAGGAAAGAAAGAAGAAGGAGGGAAAAGAGAATAAGAGAAAGGGAGGGAAGTGAAGAAAAATGTTACAAAAACAATGAAGAAGAAGACAAGAGGGAGGAAAGAAAGAATGGAAGGAAGAATGACAAAGAAAGAGAGAGGCAAAGAGGAAAGGAGTGAAATTACAGAGGGCTACGACACACACTCTCTCTCTCTCTCTCTCTCTCTCTCTATGCATGTATGTGTGTATTTTTTTCTATTTTGTCTTTTTTTTTATATATATATATTATCTCCCTTCTCCCTTTTATATATCTCGCTTTTAGATCTCCCTTTCTCCCTATTTTCTTATCTCTCATCTCACTGTCTTAAAGAAACTTTCAAGAAAACTTTAACATGCTGCATGATGGTCCTTCTCACTTTTTCCTGCCGACTTTCATTGGAGGGACTGGTCAGACTTGAGAGAGAGAGAGAGAGAGACTGTGTGTGTGTGTGTGTGTGTGTGTGTGTGTGTGTGTGTGTGTGTGTGTGTGTGTGTGTGTGTGTGTGTGATGGTCCCAACGAAGGAGATGAACCTCTAGAAATAACAGGACAAAATTGGGTTAGTCCTTGGCCGGGAGATGAGGAAGAGGGGTGGAAGAGAGGGTGGAAGAGGGTGGAAGAGGGGGTGGAAGAGGGTGGAAGAGGGGGTGGAGAGATTGGATGAGGGGTGGAAGAGGGGGTGGAGAGGTTGGATGAGGGATGGATGAGGGGTGGAGAGGTTGGAAGAGGGGTGGAGAGGTTGGAAGAGGGGTGGAAGAGGGGTGGAAGAGGGATGGCGAGGGTGGAAGAGGGGTGGGGACTTCTGAGGGGAGGATTGATGGGGGGAGGGGTCAGAGGGGGGTGTAGGGGGGTTGAGCGGGGGGAGAGGCCTGAGGGGGTGTAGGGGGGTTGAGGGGGGAGTGCTTACCTACCTTGGAGAGGTTCACAGATGCCAGTGGTCAATATTTTCAGATTTATGGCTACCCAAATACCAGCCTCTTTACTACGATCAATCCCTTATCCCATTCTTCATAGCGATTTATTCATTCTCCTTCACTCAGATTTTCATTTCCTTATTCATTCACTTTCCTTCACTACGCTATATATGTTATTTCATGTTACTATACTCCTTTTACATTCACTTGACCTAAAAATGCCATCTCTCCATCTTGAACGCTGAGTTGTAACAATAGATCAACACTAGAATATGGTGCTAGTCACGAAGAAGTGCTATGGAAGGGGTAGGAAGCTGTAGTGATGTCTTAAGCTAAATGAAATAAGCTGCGAAAGGATGAAAATCGAGGCCAAGTTAAGATGAAAAAATTATATATTATTTCAAACCCATTCACTACTCTCTCTCTCTCTCTCTTCCTTGTCTCCCAAACTCTCCTCTCATTTATTCCCTTTCTTACCTCCCTCCCATTCTTCCCTCCCTTTTTCCTTCCTCCCTCTCGCCCATTCTTCCTTCCCCTTTTCACCATCCCTACCGCCCATTCTTCTCTCTTTTTCCTCCTTCCCTCCAATTCTTCCCTCAGTTTTTTCCTCCCTCCTCCCTCCCCCCTCACCCTCTCTCCCGCTTCCTGTGATGCTCAGTATAAATATAATATTGACTATCGATATTCGCCCGATGTTTCAGTGTGGCAAGGTGAGGGGAGGTGAGGTGAGGTGAGGGGAGGGGAGAATGTGGGGAGGGGGAGGGGGAGGGGGAGGGGGAGGGGGAGGAGGTGGGGCATAGGAAGGCACTGGGGAAGGGGGGAGGGAGGACGGGAGAGATGAAAGGGGAAGAAGGAAGATGGGAGGCGGGAGAGGAAGAGGGAAGGTTGAGGGGGGGGGGAAAGGAGGCGAAGGAGAGGGAATGTGGAGGGAAGGGGAAGGGAAGGTGGAGAATATGTACTTTATGAAGCTAAGACAAGGATAGCAAACTGGAAGGCTGCCCCATCCACCATCCGAATCAGCCAGGAAATAATTAAGAGGTACCATACAACATAAAAAAAAGTCTTCAAGGAAATTTTCTAAGCAAGGGTGAAGGAAACTCAATGTACCTTATTTTAATCTATATGGTAAATCATCTATCTATCTATCTATATATCTATCTGTCTATCTATCTACAGCCAGACGCCTTAATTCCGTCAGAGGTGGCCACAAACACATCGCCTCCATGTCGCCCTGTCCCCTGCCATTTCGCTGCCCTCCCCCCATCTCACATCCCTCTCTCATATACCCCTCTACTCCATAAACAGAATGCTATCTATCTATCTATATATCTACTGCAAGACGCCTTAATCCAGTGAGAGAGCTGGGTGTAAGCTGGGGGGAGGGCAGCGAAATGGCAGGGGACAGGGCGACATGGAGGCGATTTGTTTGTGGCCTGTTAGTATAATTCCTACATCTTTTCTGAGTTGTATTATTTTCTTTTGACTACATATTACACATTATTAGTACATATTACATTTCCAATCAGTGAATCCATCCAATTATTATTATTATTTTTTACGGAAAAAGTATATGTAAAGAGAGTGTTTTGAATTCTAGGTTTTTCAGCTTCTTCCCTCAATCTTCCTGTCGATTCTTCCTCCATTGCCCCCAATTTTCCTTCCGTCCTTCCTCCCTTCCTTCTTTCCACTCTTCCTTCCATAGTTCCTTTCGTTCCTTCCTTCCTTCATTTCCCCTCCTCTCCTTCCTTCCACCATTTCCCCTTCCCTCCTTCCTTCCACCATTTCCCCTTCCCTCCTTCCTTCCTCCATTTCCCCATCTCCCCTTCCTTCCTTTATTTTCCCTCCTCTCCTTCCTTCTTCCATTTCTCTTCCCTTTTTCCTCCTTCAATCCCTCATCTTTGCCTTGCTACTTTCCTTCCTTTCCCCTTCCTTCCATCCTTCCTTCCTGTATCCTATCCTCAATCCCTCTCTCCCCATCCATCCCTGTGCAGCCAATAACCCGCTAATCCTTGGGGTAACTCTTGGTCCTTCTTTACGGTAACGGCGCGGGGACCACACCTTACCTCACCTCACCTCGCCTCGCCCTCACCTGTCTTCATTAGCCAGTCAGGTGAGAGGGTAAGGGGGGGAGGGGGGGAGCAAGACGGGCTCATATACAGGAGTTAGACGCGTCGCAAACAGGTATTAACTGGGAGGGAGGGAGGGAGGGAGAATAGTACGAGAAGGAGGAAGGAAGGGAGCATAGTACGGCAGGAAGGAAGGAAGGAGGGAGAATAGTACGGAAGGAAGGAGGGAGGGAGGGAGAATAGTACGCAAGGAAGGAAGGAAGGAGGAAGGGAGAATAGTACGGAAGGAAGGAAGGAGGAAGGGAGGGAGAATAGTACGCAAGGAAGGAAGGAAGGAGGAAGGGAGGGAGAATAGTATGGAAGGAAGGAAGGAGGGAGGAAGGGAGAATAGGAAGGAAAGAGGGAGGGGGAGGGGAGGGATGGAAGGATGGAGGTAAGGTGAAGAATCGGAGAGTGAGAGAGAGAGAGAGAGAGAGAGAGAGAAGGCAGGGACAAACGACAATATTAGTGACAGGAATTGGGCAATAGAGGGAAGGGAGGGGTAGAAGAGGGAGGGGAGGGAAAATGAGAAAATATGGATGTAGGTGGTAGGTGGGGGGGGGAGGTAAGTCTGGATGGGAATGGAAGGGTGGAGTAGAGGAAATTAGACGGGAGGAAAGCCACACACACACACACGCACCCACACCTACACACCCACACCCACACACACACACACACACACACACAAACCCTGAGACAAGAACAAACACACGCAACACTGAAATCCCTGAAAACAAATGACAGCACACACACACACACACACACACATACACACACACACACACACACACACACACACACACACACACATCACACCCCTACGAGCAGTTTGGCCTTAGTGACAGGAAGCAGTACAGGTCATAAACGGGATCTGAACACGTCTCAAACATGCATAAGCCTCCCATTCCCCCCCCCCCGTGCCGAGAGTTAAGCTTGCGCCGTGTGTGTGTGTGTGTGTGTGTGTGTGTGTGTGTGTGTGTGTGTGTGTGCCTTAAGTATGCTCCGGTATGAAAGCCGTGAGTCAGAGGAGAATGAGGGGAGTATGGAAACGAGGAGGAGGAGGAGGAGGAGGTATACATGGGGGAGGGAAGTAGAAGGAAGTAATGAAGGAAGCAGAGAAAAAGAGATGGACAGAGAGAAGAAGGATAAGGATAAAGGAATGACTGGAGGTAAGCTAGATGAAGGAAATGATGGAAGGATAGAAGGAGGGAGGAAAGAATTATGAATGACGGGATGGAGAAGAATGACTGGAGAGAAAGTACATGTAGGAAAGGATGGATGGAGGAAGGGAAGAATGGAAGGGAAAATAGGAGAAAGGAGGAAGAAAGTGAATGAGAGAGAGAGAGAGAGAGAGAGAGAGAGAGAGAGAGAGAGAGAGCAACCTACAAAGATGAAGGAATGAGGGAAATATAGATGGAAAGGATAGATGGAAGAGAGAAAAGAGGAAGAAGAGGAAGAGAGGTTAATGAAGGAAAGTATGAGGAGGAAGAGATGTTAGTGAACAGAAGGAGAGGAGAGATGGAGGGAAAGGAAGGAAGGGAAGGAAGAGGAAGGAGAGGGAAGGAAGAGGAAGGAGTGAGGGTGAGATAAGAGATATGAATGAGGGAGCAGAGTCAGGTTAATGAACAAATGAGATGGATGGTGCTCTCTCTCTCTCTCTCTCTCTCTCTCTCTCTCTCTCTCTCTCTCTCTCCATTATGTCTCGTAGAACTATATAAATCTCACACACACACACACACTCTCTCTCTCTCTCTCTCTCTCTCTCTCTCACACACACACACACACACACACACACACACACACTCAAAAAATATTTCTATGGTAAACTCAAGACAGTAAACCAAAACAAAGTCGCAAGAAGAGCCATTTCTGAGAATATTATAAAGGTTACATAAATAAAGGTGAAAAAAAACACACATTACTGCTGCAAATCCCACACACTTACAAAATTCACACACACACACACTCACACACACACACACACAAAGCTCTCTCTCTCTCTCTCTCTCTCTCTCTCTCTCTCTCTCTCTCTCACACACACACACACACACACTCGGACCTGTTGTGTACATCTGTCCGTCCACTTTGCGTCAGCTTAATTTTGCTTAGAAAAGAACTTTGAGAGGTAACAAAGAAATCAGCTAACAATTCCCCCTGTCTAAGCACGTAACCAAAATGGAGGGGGATGGTGAGGGGTGAGAGGGGGAGGGAGAGGGGTGAGAGGGGGATGGAGAGGGGTGAGAGGGGGATAAAGAGGGGAGGGGGATGGAGAGGAGAGGTTGGAGTATGAAGAGAAAGGTAAGAGGACAGAATTGGAAGGGGGACGTGAGATGAGGAAAGGGGAAAGGGGACGTAAGGGGAGGGGAGACGAGGGGAGGGGAGACGAGGGGGAGGGGAGAAGAGGGGGAGGGGAGAAGAGGGGGAGGGGTAGTGGCCTGCAAACACCAAACACCCGAATCTGATTGGAATCTTTGAAATGCGCGGCGGGAGGATGACAGACAGACAGACAGACAGATTTCAATACTACCCCTTTTTTTCCCTAATGACGCTATACAACGGTGCTTGACGCTGTTGCTGTGGGTAATTACGGAGCGCGGTGCATTGTGGGTGACGTGTGGGTGACGCTAATTGAGGGGTGATTATAATTGTGGATGACCAGGCGAAGAGATTAAAACGTAATTAGTAACAAAAATAAATGATGAGGGTATGTTAATTAAGGCATGTAAATAGTGTTGATGATGATAATTTAGGCTCAGGTAGGCTGGTAGGGCTATTGAACACACACACACACACACACACACACACACACACACACGATGAATACCTGGTAACGAGGTGGGCAAGTGGTGTTAAAATCTCATCTCCGTTACCTGTGTGCGTTTGGTAATGGCTGATAGACCGTGATTACCTGCCTATCAAACTCTCTAATTATAATCTAACTTAATCTAACTTACTTTAACCTAACCTACCATAACATAACAACCTAACATTACCTCACCTCCTTTCACCCCATCTCACCACACCTCATCACACCACACCACACCACACCACACCACACCACACCACACCTCACCTCATCTACTACCCTAACCTACCCTTGCTTAACCTCATTCAGTCTAGCCAAACCTAGTAAAAGGATTAAGGGAGTTTTTCTGTAAAGCTTAAGTTCGAAATATCTTCCAAAATCGAAAAAAAAAATCCCTAACGAAATAAAAATATAATAATAAAAAAAAACATCTTCGGGCTGAAGTGGTAGAGACACCTTCTACTCCCACATACCTTGCGCTTCAACAGGTGTACATTGACTTACCTGGAAGAGACAAAGAAAAGCAATTAGCATCATATTACAGGTGATAAAAGTCTCGATATATATAATAATAATAATAATAATAATAATAATAATAATAATAATAATAATAAAACATCAGCTATTCCACCAACCAATCCTAAAATGATTCTGGCCAGGTGATCACAGGTGCACTAATAAACTTACCTGCAAATACCGGTAAGAAGCGTAATTAGGGCAGAGAATGGCTTTGTCGGTATAGCAATTAGATGGCACGGAAGCAAATTGGGATCCACCATTAATTACTATGTATAAATGAGGCTCTTTGTATGCTCATTTGGCTACCACGGAAATAGGTGGGTGGGTGGATGGGTGGGTGGACAGTTCGATATGTGGGCGGACGAACAGACTGGCGGGTGGATGGATGGATGGATGAGTAGATGGATGGGAATGAATGAATGGTTAGATGGATGGGTGGGCGGGTGGACGAATGGATGTGTGTGTGTGTGTGTGTGTGTGTGTGTGTGTGAGAGAGAGAGAGAGAGAGAGAGAGAGAGAGAGAGAGAGAGAGAGAGAGAGAGGGATAAAAATAATCGGAAGGGAGAAGAAAGGGATGAAAATAAGAGTGATGGAGAAAGAGGACGGAGAGAGAGAGAGGGAAAGGAAGAGGGAGGAAGGGAGAGAGAGGGAGGGAGAGAAGGAGAGAGTTTGGTGAGTAAATAGAGGGAAGTGGAGGCTTGTGTGAAAACCCAGCCCTTGAGTGTTACTAATGAAGGAAACACATTCTTCCTTCCTTCACCCTTATTTCTTCCTTCATTCCTTCCTTCACCCTCATTCCTCCCTTCCTTCACCCTTATTTCTTCCTTCCTTCCTTCCTTCACCCTCATTCCTGCCTTCATTCACCCTTATTTCTTCCTTCCTTCCTTCCTTCACCCTCATTCCTTCCTTCATTCACCCTTATTTCTTCCTTCCTTCCTTCCTTCACCCTCATTTCTTCCTTCATTCCTTCATTCACCCTCACTTTTCTTCCTTCCTTCCTTCCTTCTTTCGCCCTCATTTCTTCCTTCCTTCATTCATTCACCCTCATTTCTTCCTTCATTCATTCACCGTCATTTCTTCCTTCCTTCCTTCATTCACCCTCACTTTTCTTCCTTCCTTCCTTCTTTTGCCCTCATTTCTTCCTTCTTTCATTCATTCAGTCTCACTTCTTCCTTCCTTCATTCACCCTATTTTCATTCTTCCTTCCTTCCTTCCTTCACCTTCATTTCTTTCTTCCTTCCTTCCTTCACTCATTTCTCTCTCCCTTCCTTCACTCTCATTTGTCTCTTCCATCCTTCACTCTCATTTCTCTCTTCCATCCTTCACTCTCATTTCCCTCTTCCTTCGCTGTCTCATTTCTCTCTTTCTTCTTTCATTCATTTGCCTTTCCTTGTTCAGTCTTTTCTCTTCCTTCACTTTATTCTTACTTCCATTATTTCCTTCATTTTTTTATCCGCCCCTACGTTTTTCCATCTCTCACTTAACTCATCATCATCATCATCATCATCACCATGATTTTTTCCTTTCCTATTGAGAGGATGAAGTAATAACAAAACATCATCATCATCATCATCATCATCATCATCATCATCATCACCATCACCACCACCACCACCACCACCACCACCACCAATTCTACTTAACAAGATGAACACATAACAAAAAGCAACGAATAATCACATCATCAATAACAAAAACAAACTGCCAGCCACATTAACAAGTACATCAATCACCTGCCACTTAATTAACAAAAAAAAATAGGTGTATAAAAACAAGCCCAATTCAAAGCCAATTAACGAGACATCCGGAAAAAATACAATAGCATCGAAATACAACATAACACGATTCATTAACAACAACAACAAATATCGGACCAACAATTAAGGTGAAATGTTAGAGAGAGAGAGAGAGAGAGAGAGAGAGAGAGAGAAAACAGAAGGGGACCCACCACTACTACTACCACCACCACCACCACCACTACCATAAAATTAACTCTGAATTACAACGTGGTCCAATCAGCCAATCACAATCAATCACTCCTACCACAACTACCAACCACAACCACAACCACCACCAATCACTGTCTCCAGGCGGGTCACTTAACAAGCAATCAGGTAGTTGGGCCTGTTGTCGTGTGCACCTGCCATTAAACTGTCAACTCTCTCTCTCTCTCTCTCGCTCTCTCTCTCTAGCATGTGTCTACCTTTCTATTGATCAATCTACCTATCTATCTATTTTTTTAGCATTTAACCTCTCTCTCTCTCTCTCTCTCTCTCTCTCTCTCTCTCTCTCTCTCTCTGTCAACTTTGCAACAACTCTTTCTTGCACACAATTTTTTTCTCATTACTGCCACGTTTATTTTTTTGTTTTTTTTTCTTTTTTTTGACCTTTTTTATTACCAGTGTCATTATAGAAATCTGACCCAAGGAAATTTGATCCCCCAGGTCACTGTTCAATTAAAAAAAAAAAAAAATTACCCTATATCATTTTACTGGCGGGGAAAAATGAACCGCCGTATGGAAATTTGACCTCTCGTGTAAATATACCTAAACGGAAAATAGGATATGTTTGGTGAGGTCAGGTCAGGTGAGGTCAGGTCAGGTGGGGTCGTCAGGTGAGGTGAGGTGAGGTCAGGTGAGGTCAGGTCAGGTTAGGTCATGTAGTTTGTTTTTCCATGTTGATTAATATTCTACCTAGCACTAATACTTATCCCTCCTTGTTTTCTCTCTAGCTATCGTTCTTGTCTATTCCTTATCTCCTCTGTCTCCCATCCCTATCTCTTCTATCCCCCTCCCCGGATCACGATTTTCCTCCGCTTCCTATCTTCCTGTCTGTTACCTCTCCTGTTTCCCTATCCTCTCCTCCTCTTCCAGTCTATCCACCTGTCTTTCTCCCTTCCAGTCTATCAACTTACTCTCCCCCTCCCAATCCACTGACCCTGTACCTCCCTCTCTGTCTACCATATCTCCTCCCTTCTCTCCCTGCCTACCTGCCCAAATTTTCCTTACCTCCCTCCCTATCTACCTACTTTTTGGCTCCCCTCCTGACATTTTTTCTCCCCTTCTCTCCCTCCCTCCCTACCTACCTTTCCTCCCCTTCCCCTAGTAGATTAAGTTTTTCCAAGCCTCTAGTAGTGCCCCATCGATATCTTCTCCCTCTACATCTATCCACCTCACCTCTCCCTCCCTCCCTCCCTACCTACCTACCTTTCCTCCCTTCCTCCAAACAGATTAAGTTTTTTTCCACTCCCTCACAAACGTCTCCTTCCTCCATACGTAATTCTTGCCCGTCACGATACCTAGTCATAAGAACCAGTGCAATCAGTTTACATACAGGTATATATATATTTTTTTGTTTATTTTTTTTTATTCGTTTTTTCTGGTACGGAGTTGGGGACATGGTTGGACAAGGTAATTATCTGTTTTTTTTTGTTTTTTTTCATTTTTTTATTATGGGTAGACATGAGAGTTTTTAAAAATATATATATATGTGTACTTTTTTAAGGACGAAAATTTTGAGTTAATGTTTTTTATTTATATATTTTTCACGTTTTTACGCATGAGATTGTTATAAAGGTAGATGATAAGTCCTTAAGATGTATATACGAATCTCTCTCTCTCTCTCTCTCTCTCTCTCTCTCTCTCTCTCTCTCTCTCCCTCTCTCTCTCTCTCTCTCTTGGGCCAGGTGGACAAGATAATCTTTATATACTGATGGATGGACAGATTTAATTTTATATATATTATGTGTCATAGATTTATATAGTTTTTATTACGAGGGTCGGGTAATTTTTTTGGTATATGGGGGGACAGAAGGTGATTTTTATATATGGTAATTTGTGACAGGTGAATTATTATTATTATTATTATTATTATTATTATTTTTATTATTACTATTATTATCGTCGAGTGGATTTAATACATGCTAAACACGCACGCACGCACGCACACACACACACACACACACACACACACACACAAATTCCCTCTCTCTCTCTCTCTCTCTCTCTCTCTCTCTCTCTCTCTTCAATCCTTTCACCAACTCTCCACACTAGCATCGTAGCAACATCCCCCATCCATCAATGTTACGGTTCCCTCACATCTCCTTCACAGCGCGTACTCACACACTGGGGAGCCTTCTGCTGTTTATTGATGGCACATACGGAAGGTCTTTGGGTTTACGGATGGTTTTTGGGTTAAGGAAGGTCCCTATCTATTCACTCATCTATCTATAAATACAAGAATGAACTCACACTCACATATACTCTCCTAGTTAGTCTCTATCTATCTATAAATCCCCTAGTCAGTCTCTATCTATCTATAAATCCCCCAGTCAGTCTCTACCTATCTATAAATCCCTTAGTCAATCCCTCATCTATCTATAAATACGGGAATGAGTCAGTCAGTGAGTGGCATCAAGTAATCAAATGCCAAAATATACGGCTGGGAACGGAGCCCAATTTTTTCATCCAATCTCAGTCAGTTAAATTACTAGTGATAAAAACCAACAGGCAATCCTCTCTCAGACCACCCCGGACGCCCTAACACGATAGATAAAAAAATAGATGAAATGAATAATAGATACATGAATATGGATAATGAATAATGAAATAAATAAATAAGCAGGTAGGCAATAAAGAAAAAAAGTATAGATAGATAGATAGATAGATATAATGACAGATAGATAGATAGATAGACAGATAGATGGACTGCCAAAAAATATTATACAGTAAATATACTAAAACATAAATAGCTGAAATTAAATAAAAAGTGTATTAAATAAAACGTAAATCTATCTATCTATCTATTGCCAGACGCCTTAATCCCTTATACGGGGTGACCACAAACAAATCGCCTCCACGTCACCCTGTCCCCAGCCATTTCACTGCCCTGCTCCCTGTAAAAAGTAAATAAAGCCAAAAAAATAAATCTACGTCCTTGGGCAGTAATATGACACCTTAATTGGGCTACACCTGTCCAATTTCCGCCTACCTGTGGCCTCTAACCATCACTACCTTTGGAGACTCTGGTTTTTGCATCAATTTGGCATTAGAGGTAATTTTTATGCAATCCACACACACGCACTACCACTCAACCCCATACTGAGGCTGGGATTATTATTATTATTATTATTATTACTATTATTATTATTATTATTATTATTATTATTATTATTACTATTATTATTATTATTATTATTATTACCAGTACCACTACTGCTACTGCTACAGCCATCACTACTACCACAGCCAACATCACAACCACCACCACCACCACCACCACCACCACCCACCACCACCACTACTACTACTACAACCACTATTTCTACTACTATTTTGCCTTTGATCTTTTCAGTACGGGAACGTCTTACTGTATTCTCTCTATTTCCGGACTATCTATTTATTCATTCCTAGCTAGAGGAGTTAAATACAGCCCAGTCCCTCTTCCCTGAGTAGCATTATGTAAACAATAAATGCAACACCCTTTGGACACACACCCTTATCAGCCACATCCCTTGTAGTGATAACAGATTAGACAGGTAGATAGATAAGAGTGACCTAGGAGACGCGATAGATAGACAGATAGATAGACAGAACAGGGAGACAGAGAATAAGACGAGTGACAGACAACAGAGCAAGAGTTAGGAGAAACAGAAGAGGGATAGAAAATATGAGAGACAAGTGACACGCGATAAAGGGAGAGATGAGACAGAGAGGTGACAGAATATGAGAAAAAGGCGATAGATAGACAAGTAACAAGAGATCAGTAAAAAAAAATGAAACACGAAGACAAAAAAAAAAAACAGAAATAAGAGCGAAACTAAAGAGAGACAGACGAGTAAGAAAATAAAATCGATAAGAGAGACAGGTAGAAGATAGAAGAAATTAAACAGAAATAAATGATAAATAAAGGACGAATCTTATAAGCTATCGAAATAATAGGGGCGTGTCTATAGGGGGGACGAGAGCCAATAGGAATCAAGGATCGTAAAGATAAATCCTGAGAGAACCAATCAGGAGAGAGATAAGAAGCTGACTCCGCCTACCTCCTCCACTTCCTCCTCCTCCTCCTTCTTCATCCACCCTCCCTCCACCCTCCCTCTCCCCCTCCTCCAGTCCACCCACAGACATCCACATCATTTCATCCATACCTGATTTTACACACACACACACACACACACACACACACACACACACACACACACACACACACATTATCCATCAGAGTCTATCCCTCCCTCCCACCCACTTCCACCACCCACCCATCTTTCCACCTCCATGTATGACTGTGTACATCCTCCTCCCGCCCACTTACACCCTCAAACACCCACCCACAAACACCTACACTCACCTGCACCCAATTACACCCACCAACACTCACTTATTCCCACCTACACCCACTTACACCCTCCCTACGCCCACCTAAACCCACTTACACCCAGCTACACCCACCTACACCCTCCTCCCACCCACCTACACCCCTATACTATTATGAACCGGAAATTGCCTTTGTCATGCTCCTACTTATCATAGCGGAGGAGAGAGAGGAAGGAAAGAGAGGAAGGAGGGAGGAAGGGAGGGAGGGAGAGAGAGGAGGGGGAATGGAGGGTGAGAAAAGACGTAAAGAAAAATGTGAAGGAGAGATGGAGGGAGGGAGGAAAGAGATGGAGGGAGGGAGGAAAAAGATGGAGGGAGGGAGGAAAGAGGAGGGAGGGAGGGAGGAAAGAATCGAGGGAGGAAGAGAGGAAAGAATCGAGGGAGGGGGAGGATGGAAAGAGAGGGGGGAGGGAAGGAGGGAAAGAAGGGGGAATGGAGGGTGAGGGAAGACGTGAAGAAAAATGTGAAGGAGAGATGGAGGAAGGGAGGAAGGAAAAATGAGAAGATAGAAAGGGAGCAGGGAAAGGAAAGAGGGTAGAAAGGGAGCAGGGAAAGGAAAGAAGGTAGGGAGGGCGAAGGAAAGGGTTGGAGGAAAAGAGGAAAGGCAAGAGAGAAGTTGGGATGGAGAGAAAATGAGAGGAGGAAGAAAAGAGAGGAGGAAGAGGGAAAGAGAGACGTAAAGCCAGTGTTAGGGAAAGAAAAGAGAAAAGGAGGGAAAGATGGAGGAAAGAAAGATTAAGGGATGCTGTGAAAGAGAGAGAGAGAGAGAGAGAGAGAGAGAGAGAGAGAGAGAGAGAGACTAAAAGAGAGTGAAGGAGTGGAGAGTGTTTGAAGGAGGAAGAAATGAGACAGTACGAGGGAGGGAAGAGGAGGGAGGAGTGCTAGGAGGCAGGGAGGAAAGGAGGAGAAGTGGGAGGGAAGAAATGAATGTGGGAGGGAATGGGGAGAAAAGAAAGTGAGATAGGGAGGGAGGGAGGAAAGCTAGGAGGGAGGGAGGGAGGAAAACTGGGAGGCGGGGAAGGAAGAAGGGAAGAACTAAGGAAAGAACGTGGGAGGGAATGGGGAGAAAAGTGAGGGAGGAAAGGGAGGAAAAAAGAAACTGGAGGGGAGGGAGAGAGGGAAAGAGGGAGGGAGAGAGGAGAGAAAGAAGCATGCAGGAAAAGAAGACGAGAGACAAAAAGGGAGGGAAGAAGAAAAAAAAAGAGGGAGGAAGGGAAAGACAGATGCAGGGGAGAAGGGAGGGAAGGTGAGAAGAAGGGAGGGAGGAGGGAGGGAAGTAGGGATCCTGGCAGGGAGAAATGGAGGAAGGAAGGAAAAAATGAAGGATGAAATAAGAGGGATGGGAGGGAAAAAAATGGATTAAGAGAGAGAGAGAGAGAGAGAGAGAGAGAGAGAGAGAGAGAGAACGGAAATGTCGAGAAAAATGGATAGGGAGAGAAGGGAGAGAGAAAAGGAGGGAGATAAAGGGAGGCAAGAGAGAGAAAAATGAAATATATTTATCCTATTCATTGTTATGGACTAAACAAACTTTCAAAATTTATATATCATTAGCAGTGTACGTAAAATGTATGTATGTATGTACGTATGTATGTATGTGTGTATGTGTGTATGTATGTATTTGTATGTATGTGTGTATGTATGAGCAGGGTGATGGTAGGATAAGTATACATAGTGGCTTTTGGGAATGTATGTGTATGGGACAGTGTGTACGTATATCGTTACATACATGTAGTGTGTCCCTGCAAATGCTGTATACATGCTTAGTAAAGATGGGGTATGTATGATGGTGCATGGTGGAGTGAGAATGATGTGGTGGTGGTGGTGGTGGTGGTGGTGGTGGTGGTGATGATGATGAAATACTTACCTATGACTATTGGTTCAGAGGTTAATATATGAGTGTGTGTGTGTGTGTGTGTGTGTGTGTGTGTGTGTGTGTGTGTGTGTGTGTGTGTGTGTGTGTGTGTGTGCGAAAATTAGTAGGGTAAAATTAATAGGCCCATAATGTGTGAATTTATAGGTCGCTCCTATGGGTAAATAATTTTGTTTGTATATCAGTGTGTGTGTAGTCATTACGTGCCTGGGTGGAGAGAGAGAGAGAGAGAGAGAGAGAGAGAGAGAGATGGATCCCCCCTGCCTCTTCCTCCTCCTCCATCCCCTTTCCCCTTCCCATCCCCTCTCTTCCCTTCCTTCTGTAGGTCTACTCCCTTACACCCTCCCCTCCTCCCCCTGTCCCTTTCCCCCTCCTCTCTTTCGCTTTCCCCCTCTCTACCCTTCCCCTTCTCCTTCACCCCACCCATCCCCCCACTCCTTCCCCAATTCCTACACCTCCCTCCTCCTCCTTCCCCCGACCCATTACCCCACCCATCACCATTTTCTATATCTCCCTCCCCCTTCCCCTACCCATCCCCCTACCCCTTTCCCCCACCCATCCCCCCACTCCTTCCCCATTTCCTACACCCCCCACCCATTCCCCCACCCATTCCCCCCACCCACTCCACCCGCCCCATAAAAAATATAAAATTCAATCACTTTTAGCTCATGAAAACAAATTAATGGCGGTATTAACGGAAATTATTATATGCGTTAACACCACAAAAAATTACCGCGAACATTTTTGCCCCTAAATCCCCGCCATAAAATAGTAAACATGTCATATCACGCTGGGGGGGAGGGGGAGGGGGGAGAGGGAGGGGGAGGGGGGAGAGGGAGGGGGAGGGGGGAGAGGGAGGGGGAGGGAGGAGGGGGGAGGGGGAGGGTGGAGGGAGGAGGGGGGAAACAGACATGGTTAAGACACGAGAGTTGGGGATATGCAGGAAGGAAGTGAGGGAGAGGGGAGTGGATGGGGAGAGGAGGGAGACGGGGAGGGGAGGGGAAGTGGGAGGGGGAAGGAGGAAGTGAGGGGAGGGGAGGAGAGGGGCAGGCAAGGGGTATTTGAGGGGGAGGAAAGGAAGAGGTGTGAATGAAGTGTAGGGATGGTAAAGTAAAAGAGAGAATGTTAGGGGGAGGGAGGGGGGGAGGGAAAAGAAGGGGAGGGAGGTAGGGGAATGAAGGGGAAAGGAGAGAGAATGAAGTGAGAGGTGGTGAAGACAGAACATAGGAAGAAAGGGAAACAGGAAGAGGAGGAAGGAAGGGATGGAACAGGAAGAGGAGGAAAGAAGGGATGGAACAGGAAGAGGAGGAAGGAAGGGATGGAACAGGAAGATGAGAGAAGGAATTAAGATGATTGGGGAAGATGAGGAGAGAGGAGGGCGAGATGTATGGAAGAGAGAGTTTTGGAGAAGTGGAAGAGGCAGGGGAAGAGTAGGAGGGGTAGAAGCGGAGGAAAGAAAGGGAAGAGGAAGGCAGAGAAGAGAGGAGTGAGAAGAGAGGAAAGAAAGAGATGGTTACTTGGGAAGAGGAAATAATATAGTAAAGAAAGTGAGAGGGATAAGGGAGGAGAGGAAGAGGAGGGGGAAAGAAAATGGAGAGATTGGAGAGGAAGAGGAGGGGGAAAGAAAATGGAGAGATTGGAGAGGAAGAGTGAGAGAGAAGGGAGAGATTGGAGAGGAAGGGAGAAAGGGAGGAGAGGTAGGGGAAGGGGGAGTGGAAGGAGAGAAAATGGAGAAGGGAAATGGTAACAGGAAGACTGATAAGAGGAGCAGGCCTATGGGGGGAGGAGAGGAGCTGAGAGAGGAGTGGGGGGAGGAGGAAGGGGAGTGGGGGGAGGAGGAAGAGAAGAGGGGAGGAGGAAGAGAAGAGGGGAGGAGGAAAGGGGAAGGGAGAGGAGAAGGCGGGGGTAGAGGAGGAGGAGGAGGAGAGAAGGAGGAGGGGAAGAGGAGGAGAAGGGGGGTTAGGATGTAAGGAGGGGGAGGTGAATGGAGACGAGAAACGGTCGTGGAAGTGGGGATGGAGAGAGGGAAGGAGAGGGGAAGAAGGGGGGATGGAGAGAAGGAAGGAGAGAGGATGGAGAGAGGGAAAGAGAGGAGATGGAGTGAGGGAAGGAGGGGGGATGGAGAGAGCGTGGGAGAAGAGGGGACTTTTGAATGGAAGAAAGGCTGGGCAAACTGAAGAGGCTAAAGGAAGGAGGGGGAGGGGTAGGGGAAAGGGGAGGGGGAGGGGGAAGCGGGAGGGGCGAAGGGGAGGGGGAGGGGGAAGGGACGGTGGGAGCATAATAGGAGAGAGTGCGTGGGAGGAAAGGGGAGTGGGAGGAAGTGAGAGGGAAAGGGAGAGTGCTATGAGAGAAGTGTCAAGGATAAAGACTGAGTGGGGGTAGGGAGGAAGGAAGGGAGGGAAAGAGGGGGGGAGGGAGAAAGAAAAAAGAGAGGGGGAAGAGGGGAGAAAGGGAAAAAGAAAGGAAAAAAAAGGAACACGGAAGAAGGAAGGGAAACAACAGATGGGGTCTCTCTGCGTTTCTCTCTCTCTCTCTCTCTCTCTCTCTCTCTCTCTCTCTCTCTCTCTCTCGATGGGGGGGTGTAGTGTGGAGGTAAAACGACCATAAATTGTGTTACCAAATACCCTTTTCACAAACAATTACTGATGCAACACACTATGCAACATTTCAATACATGTTTTCATATACCAATAAAGTAGTTTTATGAGCATCACCGGCGAAGGATTACAAAGGATTAGATAGGATTAAAAAGGATTAGAATGGAGTACAAAGTGGCACAAAGAATTATAAAGGATTACAAAGAAGTACAGAGGATTACAAGGGAGTACAGAGGATTACAAGGGAGTACAGAGGATTACACAGGATTACAAGGGAGTACAAAGGATTACAGAGGATTACAAAGAGTACAAAGGACAGCAAACAGCACTATAGCTACTGGTCCTGTCGGGGCTGTTTGTTAGACAGAAAAAGGACTATGATATCTAAGTGTATGAGATGGAGATAGGGAAGATGGCTCCGTTACCTCCTTACCTACTTCCCTACCTACCTACCCACTTCCCTACCTACTTACTTCTCTACCTATTCCCTCTTTCCCTCTAATACTACTTCCCTACCTACCTCCCTACTTACCTACCTACTTCTCTACCTAACGGCCTGCCTACCTACCTATTCCCTCTTTCCTACCGTCCCTCTCTCTCTACCTACCTACCTACCTCTTCCCTTTACCTTCCCTCCCTTCCTCCCTTTTCCTACCAAACCTCACTCTCTACCTACCTACCTACCTACCTACCTCTTCCCTTTACCTTCCTTCCCTTCCTCCCTCCCTTTTCATACCAACCTTTCCTTTCTACTTACCTACCTACCTCTTCCTTTAACCTTCCCTCCCTCCCTCACTTTTCCTACCATCCCTCCCTCTCTACCTACCAACCTACCTACCTACCTTTTCCCATTACCTTCCCTCCCTCCCTCACTCTTCCTACCAACCCTCCCTCTCTACCTACCAACCTACCTACCTACCTTTTCCCATTACCTTCCTTCCTTCCCTCCCTCTTCCCTCCATTCCTCCCTCCCTCCATCCCTACTTCTTACCCTCCTCTTTTTTCCCTAATAAAATAAATTAGAATATATTGGAGGCCACTAAAAATAAATATTAATAAATTTGAATTCTTAGAGGGAGTGGGAATATATGAGGGGAGGAAGAGGGAGGGGAGAAATGGAGGGAGAGGGAGGGGAGAAATGGCGGAAGAGGGAGGGGAGAAATGGAGGGAGAGGGAGGGGAGAAATGGAGGGAGAGGGAGGGGAGTAATGAGGGGAGAGGGAAGAGAGAAATGGAGGGAAAGGGAGGGGAGAAATGGAGGGAGAGGGAGGGGAGAAATGGAGGGAGAGGGAGGGGAGTAATGGAGGGAGAGGGAGGAGAGAAATGGAGGGAGAGGGAGGAGAGAAATGGAGGGAGAGGGAGGGGAGAAATGGAGGATAAATGAAGGAAGAAGATGGTTGGGAGAAATGGAAATGAGGAAGAGAAGGGGGGTGATGAAAATGGAAAAATGAAGATGAGAAGAAAGTGATGAAAATGATGTCTTTCCTCCTCTTACGTTTCCCTCCGTCATTTCCCTCTACCTTCTCATGTTTCTTTTCCATCTTCCTTCTTCTCTTCCTCCTCTTCTTTTCTCTCCCTCTTTTTCCTCCACTTTCCCATTTTTCCCTTATTTCCTACCCTCTCTCTGTCTCCATTCACACTTCTTCTCCCTCCTCTCCCTCTCCATCTTCTCTCCACTTTTTTTCCTCTCCTCCTCATTACTCTCCCTCTTTTCCCCTCCTCCTCCACATTTCTCTCCCTCCTTCCCCTCCTCCTCCTCCAGTTTTCTCTCCCTCTTTTGCCTCCTCCTCACAGATTACATTTCCATAATAAAGGCTGAGAGGAATTAATTAAGAAATGCGCGTATAGCCTAATGGTCAAGCTAATGGAAGGCTTGGAGTCATGCAGTCGATAGGTAGGTAGGTAGGTAGGTAGGTAGGTAGGTAGGTACATGGGTAAGTAGGTAGATTTGGTTGGTATGTGGGTTGGTACGTAGAGAGAAATTTAAATAGCCAAGGTAGGTAGGTAGGTTGGTGGGTGGGTGGGTGGATAGGTGGGTAGGTAGGTAGGTAGGTGGGTAGGTAGGTAGGAAGGTAGGTAGGTAGGTAGGTAGGTAGATTCATAAACAGAAAGTCAGACAGCTGGAGACAGTGTGTAAACATACCTACATACATCCTAAACACACACACACACACACACACACACACAAACAGATGGAGAAAGACAAATAAAAAAAGTATATAAATAAAGGAAGAAAGACAAATACAAATAAAGAAAAGGATAAAGAATAAAGTCAGGTAGATTAATAAGGAGAGACACCTGGACTGCATAATTAAAGGTAATTAACTTAACCAGGTGTCTACTTAGGGCACAACAAAGATCACTTTACTCCCCCTTCCCCTTCCCCTTCCCCTTCCCCTTCCCCTCCCCTATCTCTCCCCTATACCCCAACTCACCCTGGTCCCCTCCCCTCCCCCATCCCTCTCCCCTATCCCCCATCCCTCTTACCTAATTACAAGGCAGGTGAGGATAATCCCAAAACGCTACGGCACTGGCTCCCTCCCCACCCACCTCCCCCTCCGGCTACCTTATTATCTCTACTAACCTTCTTATTCACATTGCGTATTAATATGGTTTTATTAGGGAAATGTTTACACCCCCGGAGAGAGAGAGAGAGAGAGAGAGAGAGAGAGAGAGAGTGTGTGTGTGTGTGTGTGTGTGTGTGTGTGTGTGTGTGTGTGTGTGTGTGTGTGTGTAATCAACCAATCTATCTATCTGTCTGTCTATCTATCAGTCGAACAAGCAGGCCACAAAGTAATGAAATACCTCGCAGTACTTCCATCAATCCCTTATTCTCTCTCTCTCTCTCTCTCTCTCTCTCTCTCTCTCTCTCTCTCTCTTTCTCTCTCTCTCCCCAGCTCCTTCACCCCATCCCAAAAGTTATTTATGTATTAGCATCTGGTTCCTTGGGAGGAGGTTGAAGGAGGGTGGAGGGAAGGGGAGATGGGGAGAGGAGAGATGAGGGAGAAGAGATGGTGAGAGGAGAGGAGGAGAGATGGAGAGAGAGAGAGAGATAAAGAGGAGAGACAGAGAGAAGGGGAAAGAAGAGAAGGGAGAAGGAAAGGAGAGAGGGAAGGAGTGAGATAGAAGGGTGAGGAAAGATGGAGAGAGGCTAGAGAGAGAGAGATGGAGGAGACAGAGAGAAGATAGAAGAGAGACAAGATGATGAAAGGAGAGAGGGAAGGAGTGGGAAAAGAGAGAGGAATATGGAGGGAAGTTAGGGGGAAGGAGGAAGAGAAGAGGGCAGGGAAGAGGGAGAAAGGAGTGAAGGAAAGAGGGTAAGAGGATGGGAGGAAGGAAGATAAATGACTGTATGTAGGTAAGTAGCATGTTAGTAGGCGTGTAAGTAGGGAGGTAAGTACTGCAATAAATAATGTAGGTAGGAGAGAGAGGGTGAGTAATGAAGGTAGAATAAGAGAGATTATGAAGAAATATGGAAGGAGGGGAAGGAAGGTGTGTGTGTGTGTGTGTGTGTGTGTGTGTGTGTGTGTGTGTGTGTGTGTGTGTGTGTGTGTGTGTGTGTGTGTGTGTGTGTGTGTAAATTAAATACTAACGAAAGAAGACAATGGTGAAGAAAGAGAGAGAGCAGAAGAGGAAAAAAAGACAGAGAGAAGGGAGAGGAAAAAAGTAGAAAAGACAGGGAGAATAAAAAAAGGGAGATACGACAGGGGAGACTAACATATATAGGGAGTGAAATATGAGATAAAAAATTGAAGGAGGGAGGGGAGAAAAGGAGAAGAGTAGGGAAGAATGGGAGAAGAGAAGGGAAGAAAGGGAGAAGAGAAGGGAAGAAAGGGAGAAGAGAAGGAAAGAAAGGAAGAAGAGAAGGGAAGAAAGGGAGAACAGAAGGGCGAAGATGGAGAGACGGGGGAGGGAGAGAGGGAGGATAAAGGTGTGGGAAAGGGAGGGAGGGAGGGAGGGAGGGAGAGAAAGAGACGGGGAGGGAGAAAGGGAGAGGATAAGAGTACATGATATTACCATTAGAGGCAGAGGGAGGTAAAGGGAGGGGAGGAAAGGGTGAAGGAAGGGAGAAATGGAAGAAAGGGTAGAGGGTGGGATAAGGGGGCAAGAGTGAGGAAGGAAGATGAAGTGAGAAGGACGGATGAAAGGGAGGGAAAAGGAAGTGAGGAGAGGAAGAAGAAAGGAAAGAAGGAAGGGCAAAGGAGAAAGGAAGAAGGAAGGAAAGAAGGAGGAGCAAGGGAGAAAGGAAGAAGGAAGGAAAGAAGGAGGAGCAAGGAAGAAAGGAAGGAAAGAAGGAGGCGAGTTTAGGGGAAAAAGGGAGAAAGACTGAAGGGAGGACAAAGGAAAAGGGAGAGAACTGAGGAAAGAGGGAATGGAAGAAAGGGAGGAGGAAAAGAGACCAAAACAAAGAGTAAAAATGTAAGGAAGAAAAAAAAAGGAAGAAAATGGTTAAGGGAGAGAGAGAGAGAGAGAGAGAGAGAGAGAGAGAGAGAGAGGGTGGGAGGAAAGAATGGAGGAAAAATGAACGGCAAATCTAAGAGAGAAGGAAAAATGTAAGAGAGGGCGAAGGAAGGGAGAAGGAAAAGAGGAAAAAGGGAAAGAGGAAGGATTGAAGGAGGAAAAAGGAAAATAGGGAGGTAGGTAGAAAGGTAGGTAGGTAGGTATGCGAGAGGAGATGAAGGTAGGGAGCTAGGTAAGTAGGAAAGGCGATGGGTAGACAGGATGGCAGGTACGACATGGGGTAGATGGGAGGCAGGTAAGTAGGAGGGGAGGTAGGTAAGTAGGTAGGTAGGTAGGTAGGAAGACAATCAGAAGGCTGGGTAAGTAGGCAGGGAGGTAGGTAGGAAGAAGGATAGATAGGTAGACAGGGAGGCAGGCAGGATTGGAGGGTAGGCAGGTAGGCAGGCAGGATTGGAGGGTAGGCAGGTAGGCAGGAAGGCAGGCAGGTAGTATATCAAACAGGTCCTACAAAGGGCCTCCTCCCTTTACAAAAGATTACTTTTTTTCTCTCTCTCTCTCCCTCCTTCTGAATAGGAAACACGAGTGCACTTTATCTCCGCCTGTGCGTGTGTGTGCGTGTGTGCGTCAAGGAGTGTGTGTGTGTGTGTGCATGGAAGGAACGAGGTAGGTGTGTATCTGAGTGACCGTGAAGTGTTGTGTGTGTGTGTGTGTGTGTGTGTGTGTGTGTGTGTGTGTGTGTGTGTGTCTCTCTCTCTCTCTCTCTCTCTCTCTCTCTCTCTCTCTCTCTCTCTCCCTTTAAATACATATCAGTTATTGCAAAAAAAAAAAATGGTCAATAATCCTTTTACAAACTCAAAAAATTAATAAAACTGAATATTAAAATTTTCCAAAACACATCATATATATTTAAGATGGCAGAGTGAACGAAATAAAATGGATTCAGAGAGCAGGTAGATATAGAAAACAGACGAAAATAAATGATAAATAATTATAAGCGATGAGGGGAGGGAAGGAAGAGGGAGGGAGGCAGGAAAGAAGGATGGAAGAAGGGAGGGAGGGGAAAAAAAAAAGAGGAGGAAAGTGACAGATGTGAGGGATGAGGAAAACTGGAGAATTAGGGAGAGAGGGAGGTAAGAAGGATGGAAGGAGGGAGGGAAGGAAAAAAAAAAGTAAAGTGACATATGAGGGATGAGGAAAAATGAGAGGAGATAGGAGGAAGGGGAGAGGAGGAGGAGAGGAGAGGAAAGGAAAGCAGAAGAGAGAAAAGGAAGAAAAAGAGAGGAGAGGCTGAGAAAGAGTGGACAGACAAGGAGAGAAAGACAGGAAAAAGGATAAAAAAAAAAGATGAAGGAGAAGACTAGACAAGAGAAGCTGCGAGAGGAGAAGAAAGACGAGCTAGTGGGAGGGAAGGAGGGAGGGAGAGGGAGGGGAGGGAGGGAAAAAAGATGAAAGAGGGAGGTGAAAGAGGGAGGGGATATGAGTACCATCCTCCCGATTAAAAAGGATCGCTTTATGACTCCCTCGCTGCCCATTTCAACCCCTTTCCCTTCCTTCCCCTTACTTCAAAGATTTCCCCTCACCTTTACTCTCTTCCTCTTCCTCCATCTCATCCCTTTCCCCTCCCTCCTCCCCTTTCTTCAAATATCTCTCTCCCTTTTCCTCCACCTCATCCCTTTTCCCCTCCCTCCTCTCCTTTCTTCAAACATTTCTCTTCCTCTTCCTCCATCTCATCCCTTTTCCCCTCCCTCCTCCCCTTTCTTCTGACATTTCTCCCTCATTTCCCCCACCTCATCTCCTTTCCTTTCTTCCTCATATCCCTTTCAAGTTTCCTTCTTAATTCTCTATCATCATTTCCTATTTCACCTCCTTGCCCTTCCTTCCCTTTATTCAAACATTTCCCATTCTTTATTCTCCTCCACCTCCTCCATCTCATCCCTTACCCCCCCCTCTCTCTCTCTCTCTCTCTCTCTCTTCGTTCCGTTTTTAATCATCCTCTCATCTGTTTGACTTGTCTCTCTTTTTAATTCTCTTTTCTTTTGCTTTTTCTTTCCAAACTTCCGAAACCCCAGAGGGCCGGTACTCTCTCTCTCTCTCTCTCTCTCTCTCTCTCTCTCTCTCTCTCTCAGAACTGCTTAATGGAGTTTTAGCCTCTCATTCGTTCAGTCTGATCTTGTCTGTTGTGGGGGAGACAGGGAGGGAGGGAGGGAAAAAAGGGAGGGGGAAGAGGAGGGGGAGAGAAGGATGAAAAATGGGAGGGGAGGGGGAAGGGAAGGAGGAATAAAGTGAGGGGAGGGGAGGGGGAGGGAGGGAGGCAAAAAGGGAGGGAAGAGGGAGGGCGGGAGACAAAAAGGGAAGGGAGAGGGAGGGAGGGAGGCAAAAAGGAAAGGTAAAGGGAGGGAACGAGAGGGTAGGCAGGGAAGAAAAGGTGGGATGAAAGAAAGAAGTAGAGGGGAAAAAGGAAGGAAGGGGGAGGGAAGTAGACAGGGGGAAAAAGAGCAGGAAGAGAAAGGGTGGGAAGAAGCGAAGGAGAGGAGATAGGGGGTGAAGGGAACGAAAAAGGGGAAGGAGAGGGGAGAGGAGAGTGAGAGGGAGGGAGAAAGAGGGGAAGGGAATTGAAGAGGGCATGGAGTAGAGCAATGGATGAGAGGGAGAGAGGGAGTAAAGACAGAGGGAGGGAGGGAGGTAGAGAGGGAGGGGGGGAGGAAACAGGAGAAGCGAACTGGAGGGAAGGGGAGGAAAAGAGCAAACGATGGGAGGGAGAGATGGAGGAAAGACAGATGGGAGGGGAGGAAGAGAAAGAAGGGAGAGAGGAGAGGAGGTGGAGAGGAGGGGAGGGGAAAGAAAAATGGAGGGTAGGGGAGGGGGAAGGAAGGGGAAGAGAGGGGAAAGGAAGTGGAAGGTTTACGCGGAGGGAGACGAACTAGACACATGCCTAAACAACTTTCCAAATCTTACTTAAATACATAAACAAGATTCCATTCATATCCTTACTTAATAATATACACCAATGAAAAATACATTGACAATCTATACACCTTAAACATACATATTATTGATGACTATTCGTGTAAATTAAACTGATACAGTGACCTGTTCAGAAGCATCCCTCACCTTTGCATCCCATACTCTACCCACCTGTCCATCATCATCGTCATCATCATCACACTCCACACACCACCCATCATCACCACCACCACAAAAAATCCACCTAGAAATCCACACACCAAGCCATCCTTTGCCTCGCCACACCATCTACCTTGTCAAAAAAAAAAAGGAAAAAATTAAGAATGGCTGACCTTTCTTAAGACGGTGGGGTGGCAGGGAAATCCACCTCCTTCCTCTTAGCCTCTCTTCCACATCTCTCGTCCACGTGTCTCTTCCACATCTCTTCCACGTGTCCCTCTTCCACATTTCTTTTCCACGCCTCTCTTCCACGTGTCTCTTCAACGTCTCTCTTCCACAAGTCTCTTCCACAAGTCAGGTCTCTTCCACATGTTTTTTCCACGCCTCTCTTCCACGTGTCTCTTCCACAAGTCTCTTCCACGTGTCTCTTCCACAAGTCTCTTCCACGTCTCTTGCACATCTCTCTTCCACGTGTCTCTTCCACATGTCTCTTCCACATCTCTCTTCCATACCTCGAGACCAACACTACCACCAGGCTGCCGATGTCCACAGCCACGTGTCCTCGTTGATTCCACGCACGCACACGCAAACACGCAAATCACACGCAGAAAACACTAATCCTCGCAATCCGCAGTCACCAGCGTCCTCGAAGACCACGCGCACGTACACATAAGCACGCAAAGCACTCGCAAAAGACGGACTAACTGGGGTATGCGAGGAGGGCTGCGAGAGGGAGGAAGCCGGCAGGTGATGGGCAGGGCAGGTGTGCCAACCCTCCAGCATTAACAAGCCGCATCCCTACCTAACCCACCCCACGCACTAAGCAATTTCTAAGCCCATCAAAGTAATTTCTGAGTATATCACACGTGGTACTAGTTAATCTCTAAGTAAATCGGGCTTAAAGACACGTGGTTCTAAGAATTTCACTTTCCTAGACAACTACTCAAAGAAGTCAAGCCTGAGCCACACCGTCCTCCACATCACTCTAAGTAAAATCTAAGCGCATCAACCAAACGTCATCCTAGATCATTTCTAAGCAAACAGGGCTAAATTAGACACATGTTTCTAAGAGTCTCACCTACTTAGACGACCAATCAAAGAAAATTAAGCTAGATAAAGATATAACTCAATCTCTCTAAGGCCATCCACAGTATTGGTACCCCTGACGTGGAGACGTGTGCAGGTGGACGAGTTACCTGACGTTGTTACCTGCTCAATTAAAGGTATCACTAATTACGATATATAAACCGAATTTTATATATTACCTGTGTTTGGATTTTACATATATATAAGCATTGATATAAAATTTTGAGTTTGGTAGATATATAAGGGGAATTTTAAAGACATTAAATTTGACTAGGTAACCACACATGCCCACACTCCCAGACAGTCAGACAGGGGGAGGGGAGAGGGGAGGGTGGTAGTGGTGGTGGGGGGGAGAGTTGGGGTAAGGGGGGATGGCGACAGTGGGGGAGAGAGCAGGGAAGGAGGGGAGTGGGGGAGAGCGTTGGGGGTTGGGGACATGGCGACAGTGGGGGAGAGCAGAGGGATGGAGGGGTGTGGGGGAGATGGCGGTGGTGGGGGAGTGTGGTGGGAGAAGTAGGGGTGAGGGAGGACACGGCGGCGGTGGTGAAGGGGAGAGGTGGGATGAAATAAGCTCAAATTACAGTTTCTTCTTATTGCATACTCACTGTGGAAAAAAAAAAATCAATCAATCATTTAGTGATGCTGGAGTGAACGATAAAATAAATACGGATAAATCAGACGGAAAATAAGGACGAAGAGGAATTGCGTGAGGAAGTGAACGATAAAAGAAAAGACAGGTGAACGATGATTAGGATGAGACAGGTGTATTTTCCATTCAGTTTTTAGCTTTCCATTTCATCTTCGCACGAGACCAAATTTAACTGGTGATACAAGGGAAGGGATACTGAAGAGGAAAGAAGAGGAGGAGGAGGGGAAAGGAAAGAGGAGGAATGGGGAGAAGGAAAGATGAGGAGGGGAGAGAAGGAAGGAAGGAGGAGGAGGGGAAGGGGAGGAAAGAGAAGGAGAGGGAGAGAAGGAAAGAGAAGGAGAGGGAGAGAAGGAAAGAGGAGGAGGAGGAGGGGGGAGAGAGAAGGAGAGAGGGAAGGAATGACGAGGACATAAATACTGATTATTGTACATACACATGAAAAATAAAGGTGAAGGATGTAATTTAGCAAAAGGAAATAATTAGTAATAAAAAAATAAAATAACAGACTAATAAAACACAAGACATGAACTAAATCTTGTCATAATAAAGAAAAGCAAAAATGAAAGAAAAAAAAAAAGAGCACGAAAAAGGGAGGAAAAAAACAGGGAGTAGGAAAGTGCAGGGAGGTGTGGATGATAAAAAAAGGGTGAAACTGGAGACGAAGGGAGAAGAGGGATGAGAAAAGAAAGGGAGAAAATGAACACGAGTAGAAGAGGCATAGAGAAATAAAAGGAGGAGGAGGAGGAGGAGGAAGTAAGAGATTAAAATATGGAGAGAGTTATGAGGAAGGAAGGAGGGAAATCTGAGTAAAGGGGTAGGATATGGGAGGAGGTAAGAGGAGGGATGGAGAGAAAATGAAGGGAGGGAGGGAGGGAAAATAAGCAAAAGAGAAAGATAAGGGAGAAGGTGAGAAAGATTCCACCCCACGATATTTGAGCACCCGAGGGAAAGGGAGAGAAGGAGGGAGACAGGGAGGAAAAAGAGGGAGAGAAAGAGGGGAAGGAGGGAGAGATATAGGGAGAGAGGAGGAGAGGGAGAAGGGAGAAAATAATAGTGGGAGTGTGAGAGGGAGAGAGGGGAGAGGAAAAGAGGGAGAGAAGGGGAAGTAGGGAGAGAAGAGGAGAGAGAGAAGGAAGAGAATAAAAGTGGGAGTAAAGTGAGAGGCGAGGAGAGGGAGGGTGGGAATTGGAGAGGGAGGAGAGTGAGACTGGAGAGGGAGAGGGTGAGGGAAGAGAGAAAGAATAAAGTGAGGAGAGGGGAGGAGAAAGGGAGAGGTATGAGAGAATAGGGAGGACTAGAGAAGGGAAGAGAGAAAAAGGGAGAAAGAAGAAGGGAGATGAAGAGAAATAAAGAAGTAGAGGGAAATGGAAAGGGAGATGAAAGGAGAGAGAACGAAGGGAGAGAGTGAAGTAAGAAGGAATGAGAAGAGATGAAAGCGAGGGGGGGGTGAGAGGCGAAATTGCACACGCACACACACACACACACACACACACACACACAAAGGAGAGAGAGAGAGAGAGAGAGAGAGAGAGAGAGAGAGAGGTGGGGGAGGGAAGACCTTGTTATGCCATGTAAAGTTGACCAGATAGAGTTGCACCTCTCTCTCTCTCTCTCTCTCTCTCTCTCTCTCTCTCTCACTGGCATTCGGCTTACTCTCCCTCACCTAATAACTCTCCCTTTACCTCAATAGAGAATATCCGTCCCTCCCTTCTCTCTCTCTCCCTCCCTCCCCCCAATCCTCCCTGTCCGTCTCCCTCCCTTCAAATTCCTCCTTCTCTCCCTTTTATTCTCCCTTCCACCTACTCTCCCTATCTTCCACACACACACACTCTCTCTCTCTCTCCCCCTACCTTTGTCTTTTCCTCCTCTCCCTCTCTCCCTTCCTCCCCCTCCCCCATCTTCCCTCCTTCTCTTCTACTCTTTCCATCCCTCCTCCATCTTTCCCTCTCTTTTCCTCCCTCCCTCCCGCCTTCCTACTCCTCATTTCTCTCTTCCACGTTCCCTCCCTCTTTCCTTCCCTCCCTCCGTTCCCCTTTCTCTCTCTCCTTTCTCTCCCTCCCTCCCTCCCTACTCTCTCCCTTTCCTATCATTAATGGTCATCTCTCCCTATTACTGCCAACCATATGTTCCCCTTTATTCTCTCTCTCTCTCTCTCTCTCTCTCTCTCTCTCTCTCTCTCTCTCTCAAGCCTACCACAATTACCACAACCATCACAGCTAACCAAACCCACCAGCTAAACCACCACAATTACTACTACCACCACTACCAGCACAACTACAACGATTCACCACAGCTACCACAACTACCACAATCGCAGCTGAGGTAAGGGTGGTGTACAGTGTTACCAATTACAAGCCATTGCAGTGTTGCAGATCCCAGTGATGCAATACTAATGACAGCATCCCCCCCCCTCCCTCTCTCTCTCTCTCTCTCTCTCTCTCTCTCTCTCTCTCTTCTTTTTTGCTCATTTATTTTCCTACTTTACGTCTCTCTATCTATCTATCTATCTATCTATCTTTCTATTCTTTATCCCTCGTTCTCCACCCCTACCTGACTTAGTACTTCCAATCTATCTATCTATCGAAACCTTCCTCTATCTATCTGTATCTATCTCCCCTCATTACCTACCTCATCATCTACCTAATCTCATTCCCTGCCTTACCCACACCTGCCTTACCCATCCATACCTCACGCATCCCTGCCTCACCCTACAAACATACACTGCCTCACTCTCTGCCTCACCTCACACCCACTGCCTCACCTCACTCTTGCCTCACCCTTCTCCTTGCCTCACCTCTCCCCCTGCCTCACCCTGCTCTCCGCCTCATTCCACCTCTCATTACTGACAGGATTCTTTGGCGCCCCTCCACCTTCTTCCTGCCTACCCCAGTCTGCCTCAACCCTGCTACCCCAGTCTGCCTCACCCCTGCCTAACCTCCTGCCTTCATTATCTCTCTGCCTCATCCAACGTGTCTCAAAGAATATGCCTTAAAAAATCACACCACCAACACCACTATAATTAACACCATCATTATCTCCATCATCATCATTATCATCATTATTATCATCATTATCATCTCCATCTTTACCATCGTCATCATCATCACCATCATCTCCATCTTTATCATTACCATCATCATCTCCATCATCATCACCATCCTCATCACCATCATCTAATTAATACAGACCTTACTTCACTCACCTTTCCTCCTTCATGGCTCCACATTTCACTCATTTCCTCAATCACCTCACTTCACCTTCCACCCTCACCTCAGGCCTCTAATTAATCATCCTTACCTGCAAATAAAAACACAAACAAATTAACAAAGAAAGAACAAACGATACAAAAAATTAACAAAAACTACATAGCTAATAAAAAAAAATATATAACGCTACATTAATCTGTGTATGTAAAGGTAACTATATGACTAAAACACACACACACACACACACACACACACACACACACACACACACACACACACACTCATAATTATATATACACAAAAACTTTCATTCATTATACATACACACATACAAACATCCATCCATCCATACATACATACACCCAGAAAACAAAATAATGTATACATCAATGCAAATGTATATATAAATAATAAAACTAACATGTAAATATTGAATACACACAGAAAAAATTTATACATACACAGGATACACCCACATGCAATACACTTACATACACATGAAGGATGTAATGGGTGTGTATGTATGTATGCAAGCCAGCGCCTATGTATACCTCAGTTCCAAGAGACACATTTATAGGATTTATATGGAGAGAGTGGCTTTACGCATACACATGGAGGTATTCGTGTGTGTGTGTGTGTGTGTGTGTGTGTGTGTGTGTGTGAGAGAGAGAGAGAGAGAGAGAGAGAGAGAGAGAGAGACATAAGCCAGCTCCCCACCTGCTCGAGCTTAGCGCCACTTTTGGAAACTGTTTTTGATAGTCGAGAGGGGGAAGAGGAGGGGGAGGGGGGAGGGGAAGAGGAGGGGGAGAAGGAGAAGAGGAAGGGGAGGAGAAATATTACTGTTTGGAGGAAGCAAGATCATCATCATCATCATCATCACCATCACCCTGAGTTTTTTCCACACATCATCATCATCATCACCATCATCATCATTATCGTCATCATCATCATCATCATCATTAATGCCATGAATGAGGCAACCTAAAATCCATTTCAATAGAGAGGGGGATAAAAGGGGGAGGGGGAGAGGAAGAAAGGGTAGGAGATAGGGTAAAAGGGTTTGGGGAGGGGGAATAGGGGTAGGGGAGGGGGAGTAGGGGTAGGGGAGGGGGAAAAGGGGATAGGGGAGGGGGAAAAGGGGATAGGGGAGGGGGAAAAGGGGATAGGGGAGGTGAGAATAGAGGTATGGGGAGGGGGAAAGGGGTAGGAGCAGGGGAAAAAAGGGTAGGGGAGGGGGAAAAAAGGGTAGGGGAGGGGGAAAAAGGGGTAGGGGAGGGGGGGAAAAGGGTAGGGGAGAGCGAAATGGGGGTAGGGTAAGGGGCACGACCCCCCTGTGGCACCCGTGAACCCCAAACACACAAAGTTGTAATTTAAAGTCTGGCTTTATGGATGAGTGGGGCCCGTACCTGCCCAGGGGGGAGGGGAGGAAGGGGAGGGGGAGGAAGGGGAAGAAGGGGAGGGGATGTTAAAAAAAAGGAGAGGGGAGGGAACAACAGAAGAGGATGGAAAGTGGAGAAGGGAGGGAAGGAAAGATATGAGGAAAGGAAAGGGCGAGACGTAGAGGGAAGGAGGAGAGGTAAGGGAAGAGAAGAGAGAGGAGAGGGGGAGAAAGTGGCGCGGGGAAGGAAGATGAGAGGCGAAGGAGGAGGAGAGGGGAAGGAAGAGGAACGGGGAGGGGAGACAGTAGAGGGGAAGGGAAAAAGGAGGGGAAGGGGGGAGCCGGAGGAGGATGGGACGGGATGACGAAGACGGAAATGGAAGGGATGGAAGAGATGGAGGAAAGGAAGGACGCAAAAAAGGAAGGAAGGAAGGAAGGAAGGAAACGAAGGAAGGAGGAGGGAAGGAAGTGCCCGTGTGACCATCTTGATATAAGGATATTAATACGTGTTTTACGACACTTGTATTAGACGACGCAGGTAAGAAAGAAGGAAGGAAGGAAAAAAGGAAGGAAGGAAGGAAGGAGAGAGAGAGAGAGAGAGAGAGAGAGAGAGAGAGAGAGAGAGAGAGGTAAAAGGATAAAGAAAAAACACACAACAAACACAACTAAAAAGGGTTAAAAAAAATTCAAATAAGGAAAAAAGAAACAAAGACAATGAAGGAATGTTTACTGACTCAGAAAAATATAAGAAAAAGGATGAGAAACTAGAGAATAAATTTTAAAAGGAAGTAAATTAATGACAAACGATAAACAGGAAGAAAACGGAGAGACAGGGAAGAAAACTGAAGACGTGAGGGGAAAAAAGAGTAAAGAGGAGAGAGGAAAAAATTAAAGAGAGATAGAACAGAAAATGACGAGAAGAAAGAGGATTTTAAAAAGTGAGGGAAAGAAAAAGAACGAGGGAAGAAAATAAAAGACAAGAAAGCCAAAGTAGAAGAAAATAGGAGAGACGGAAGAAGGAACGGAAAAGGAAGGGGAGAAGGAGAGGAGAAGGAGGGAAGGAAGAGAGAAATATGGAAGGACAGGAAGAAGAAAGGAGGGAAAAAGACAAAATGTGAAAGAAAAAGAAAATCAATTGAAGGAAGTGAAGATACCGAGGAGAAAGAGAGAGAGAAAGTGAGAGAGAGAGGCGGAGAGGAAGATGGAGGTATACGGGGAGGGAGAAAGAGGGAGATAATGGAGAGAAAGATAAGGAGGAGGGAAATGAGGGAGGGAGATAAATTGGTAAGACTATCAATGGTTTGAGATAATAAGGGAAGGGAGGGGGAGAGAAAGGTGGGAGGGAGAGGAGGAGGGAGAGAAAGGCAGAAGGAAGGGAAGGAGGGAGGGAAGGAGGAAAAAATGTTGTAGGGAGGGGAGGGTGAGAGCGAGGTGGGAGTGAGAGGGAGGATTGAAGGGGTTGAATTTCTCTCCCCCCTCTCTCTCTCTCTCTCTCTCTCTCTCTCCCTCCCTTCCATTTCCTCTTCCTTCCTCTTCCATTTACTCTCTTCCTCTTTTCGCTCAAAATGCATTAAGTGAGGTGCGTAATTTTCTTTCTTTTGCATTTTTCCTCTCTCTCTCTCTCTCTCTCTCTCTCTCTCTCTCTCTCTCTCCTCCCTTTACTTCAATCCCTCTCTCAGTCCTCCTCCCTCCCTTCTCTCGTTTTTCTGTCTCCCTTTTCTGTCTCCCTTTCTCTCCCTCTTCCATCTCCCTTTCCTACGGTCCCCTCCCCTCTTCGATCCTTCCCTCCCGCTTCCCCCCTTCCTCCCTTCTCTCCCTTCCTCCCTCCCCCCCATTGTTCAACTAGGTGCTGTGTTATAAAACCTGAGAATTGGGCGGTAAAAGGGCGGGAATGGGCGGTGTGCATTAGCCTACAGGGAGAGACGGAGGGAGAAAGGGAGAAAAGGGGGAGAAAGAGAAGAGGGACAGGGAGAGAGAAAAGGGATAGAGGGACAAGAGGGAGAGAGAGAAAGAGAATAAAAGGGAGAGAGGAATAGGAAAAGAAAGAGGGAGAGACGGGAGGGAGACTGGGAGAGGAAATAGAGGGAGGGAAGAGAGAGAAGGGAGGGAATGAGTCAGGGTGGAGGCAGAAAATGAAGGGAGGGAGAAAGAGAAGGGTAAGAGAAAAAATGAGGACAGAGAAAGCAAGAAAGGAGAGTAGGGAGGGAGGAAGGGAGGGAATAGAGGGAAGGAAAAAGGTAGAGAGGGGGGGGGGACAGAAGAGCAGGGAGTCCATAGGAAGAAAGTGAGAGGAAGAAAGGGAGAATAAGGGACTCAGGGTTCAAGAGAGGAGAGAAGGAGGAGAGAAAGGGAGGAAGGGAGAGGAGAAAGGGGAGGAAGAAGAAAGACAAGAAAATGTGAGAAGCGACTATTAGAATGAAAAAAAAAAAGACAGAAAGAGAGAAGGGAGAGAAAGGGAGAGAACTGAAGAAAAGATTTTTAAAAGGGGGCGAAAAAGAGGGGCGAAAAGGACCAAAGGAGATGAGGGAAAAGGGAGAGGAAAAAAAGGGAGGGAAGGAAGGAGGGAGGAGGAGTGAAGGAAAGGTAAAATTAGAAGCAAAAATCCATATAGGGCGAAGGAAGAAAAATGAGGCTGTGGTGGGAAGGAAGGAAGGAAGGAAGGAAGGAAGGAAGGAAGGAAGGAAGGTGGGAAGGAAGGGAAGGAACGAAGGATGGAAGGACCGGCGGAAGGAAGGAAGGAAGGAAAGAAGGAAGGAAGGAAGGAAGGCAGGTGGGGACTGGTGAGTACTGAATATAGAAAGATTAAATTTCACAGTAGAAGGAATGAGGGAAAGAAAAGGGAAAAAAAGAAGAAGGAAAGGACAGTGAGAAGGAAAGAAAGGAAAAGGAGACAGGAGGGAAAAAAAGAGACGATAGATAGATCCGAAATAAAGGAAACAGCTGAGAAAAAATAAAGAATGGCGCAAGAGAGAAAAATGTATATACCATAGACAATAAAGGGATGGGAAAAAAAAATAAATAAATAAAGGAAGGCGGACTGAAAAAAGGTGAAGGAAAAAAAGACAATGTAAATACCATAAAGAGAAACGCAAAAAAAACAAAACAAAAAAAACAGGGAGGAGAGTTGAAAAAAAAAAAACGAAGAAGAGGAGAGAGAAAAGGAAAAAAAAAAAAATGGAATGAACGAAAAAAAAAGGGGTAAAAAAAAAAAGATAGATATAAAATAGATTAAAAAGAAAACGAAAACACGTATTAAACGGCCCCTCTGGCTAAGTAATTTCGAAAAAAGGGGGGGAAATTTGGCCAAAAAAAAAAAGAAAATCCATTAATATATTTTCATGAAGCTTTTATGAAATTTTGAGGCCGTGAGAGAGGTGAGGGAGGGGTAGGGGGAGGGGGGAGAAGAGGGGAGGGGGGAGGGGTGGGTGAAGGGGGAGGGGGGGAAGTGAGAGAAAAGTGGACAACGAAAAATCAAAAGTGAACTATATGAGAGAGAGAGAGAGAGAGAGAGAGAGAGAGATTTAAGTAACCGTGATATACAGGTAGGTTCAAAAAGATCAAATAACGTAACCAAAAGAGAGCAAGGAAAAAAAGAGAGAAAGTGAGAGAGTAATCCAGGGCGCCGTGATAAAAGCAGCATATATATACACTAAGAGGCGTTCATTAAACAATATGGATCTTAATGAAAACGTTACCCAACAAATTATGGCGCTAGTTAGAGAGAGAGAGAGAGAGAGAGAGAGAGAGAGAGAGAGAGAGAGAGAGAGAGAGAAAGTGGATGGATGGATGGATGAATGGACGGATGGACGGATGGATGGATGGATGGATGGATGGACAGACACTAACGGAGACAGACATATACACTGACAGATAAAGATAAATATTATAGAGATGATAGATAGACAGACAGACAGATAGACAGATAGATAGATAGACAGACAGATATAAAGAGAAGGATGGATGGATGGAGGTACAAGAGCAGATAGATAGCTACTCCTGGATTGACAGATAGGGGTAGATAGATAAAAGGACGAAAGTAGATAGATAGATAAATTGACAGAAGTAAATACGTGGCAGATAGATACTCAATAGATATACACATGAACAATTCTCTCTCTCTCTCTCTCTACCTGCCTACCTACCTACCTACTCACCTACTTACCAACCTATCTATCTATCTATCTATCTATCTATCTATATGTCTATCAGTCTATCTACAAAAATAACAGCAAATACAACAATCTATTTGCAAAAGAGATGAAGAAAATCAAAACGAAGACGCAAGATGAGAGGGAGGGAGGGAGGGAGGAAGGGAGAGAAAGAGGGAGGGAGGGAAGAAGGGTGGGAGGGAGACATCTGCATTTAGACGACCAGATTCCTTCCTTGTTTGCTCCCTCCCTCTCTCCCTCCTTCCCTTCCCTCCCTCCCTCACTCCCTCCCTCCTCCAAGACATGTCTACACCCATTCCTCGTCTCTGATTCTTAAAACTTCCTTCTCTCTCTCTCTCTCTCTCTCTCTCTCTCTCTCTCTCTCTCTCTCTCTCTCTCTCACTCACTCACTCACTCACTCACTCACTCTCTCTCTCTCTAAAAGCCTTTCGTACTGAAGGGGTTAATGAACCTCTATCCAACCCCTTAATCACCCTTTGTCTCTCTCAATCATCACCATCATCATCATCATCATCATCATCACCATCATCACCATCATCATCATCATCATTTCCCTCACCTACTCTACATCATCATCATCATCATCATCATCATTTCCCTCACCTACTCTCCATCATCATCATCATCATCATCATCGTCATCACCATCATCATCATCATCATTTCCCTCACCTACTCTACATCATCATCATCATCATCATCACCATCATCATCACCATCTTTCACACCACTTCCCCATCGTCATTATTCTTTGTGCTCTTCCCTCCATCTCCCCTATCATCAAAGCTCTTTCTTTTTCCTTCCACCCTTCCTTCCTTCCTTCGTTATCATTGTCCCTCTTCTTCCTCCTCCTCCTCCTCCTCTTCCTCCCTTTCCTTTTCCTCCTCCTCCCCCTCCTCATCTTCATCTATTTTCTTCCTCAGTCCTTCCTTCATTTCCTTCTCTTCTTCCCTTACTCCTTCCTCCTTTTTCCCCTCACTCTTTCCTCCTTTTCTCCCTCTTCTTCCCTCACTCCTTCGCCCATTTTCCCCTCTTTTCCCCTCCTTCCTTCCTCCATTTTCCCCTCTTCTTCCCTCACGCCTTCCTCCTCTCCCTCCTTCACCTTCCTGCTCCTTCTCCCCTCTCTTTCTCCTTCTCATTTATCTTGTTTTATGGTTATTTCCCCTTTCCTTCCTCTCACCCTCCTTCGTATAAATTTCCTTAACTTTTCCTATTTCCTTCTCTTCGTTCGCTATTCTTTTTCTTTTATTTTCATATTTTTCATTATTGTCATCACTATTATTTTTTTTGATCTAACTTATTAATTTCTGTATCAATCAATCTATCTATCTATCTGTCTATCTATTTGCCTGTCTGTCTATCTATCTATCTATCTATCTATCTCAGTATTTGTCTATCTGCTAAGTATCCACAGTATGGCTATGTCAACTAAATATCTCTATCTATCAGTCTGTCTATTTATCTATCTATCTGCCTGTCTGTCTGTCTATGTACCTATGTCAGTCTGTCTGTCTATCTCTCCGTCTCAACCTGTCTATTCAAACCTGTCTATTTATCTATCTATCAGGCTGTCAGTATCGATCTTTCTCAGCCCATCTAGTTATCTATCTATCTCTTAGCCAGTCTATCAATCTGTTTCAGTCTATCTTTGTATCTATCAACCACTAAACTATCTATCAACTCGCTAACTGTCTATCCACCTGTCTGTCTGTCTGTCTGAATTAACTTCAACCCTTTCACAACACCTGTCTCACCTAACCACCTGTCCACCTAAATTAATCAACTTTTTCACTACGGCTCTCACCTGTCAATTCTACTCACGCTAGAACCAGACGATTTTAGACGATTCTATTCAACTGAGAGAAAGCCCAGTCAATAAATCCCTTCAGAAAACCGTCTTAGGAACCCTCAAGAAATTTTAAGATCAAACGATTTGCTTAAGACATTTTAGTAACTCCTTAGAAGAGGATTTCTTATAAGACAAAATAAGACGATTTTGTTGGGGAATAAGGAATGCTAGGAGAAGGATTGACAGTGATGATGATGATGATGATGACGATGATGATGATGATGATGATGATGATGATGATAATGATGACGATATTGATGATGATGATGATGATGATGATGATGACAGGCGGGGAAAAGAAGAATGAAGAGAAAAAAAGGAGGAAAAGGAAGATAAAGGAGAGAACAGAGAATTCGCAAGAGAAGAAAGAAGAGACAGAGAAGGAGAGGAAGAGAGAGGGTTGAAGAACCGAGGGAGGAGGAGGAGGAGGAGGAGGAGGAGGAGGAACGCTAATGGTCAGGAAGAGAGAAAAGTGTAAATAATGACCAAAGGGAAGGGAAACGAGAGGAGAGAGAGAATAATGACTAAAAGGGGAGAGAGAGAGAGAGAGAGAGTGTGTGTGTGTGTGTGTGTGTGTGTGTGTGTGAGAGAGAGAGAGAGAGAGAGAGAGAGAGAGAGAGAGAGAGAGAATAATGGCACGAGGGGAGAGAAAGAGAAGTGTGAATAAACAAGGGAGGGGAGATTGTGACAGAAGGGGGAAGAGGGGAGGGGGGGAAAGAGGGGAATGAAGGCGAGAGAGAGAGAGAGAGAAAGAGAGAGAGAGAGAGAGAGAGAGAGAGAGAGAGAGAGAGAGAGAGAGAGAGAGAGAGAAAGGGGACGAAGGGGAAAGGCAAACAGATGTAAAGAAAGGACAATAGAAAGGGGAAAAAAGACAATACTAGAAATGTAGAGAGAAGGAAGGAGGGAAGGAAGGAAGGAAGGAAAGGAGGAAGGAAGGAAGGATAATGGAGATGATGATGAAAAGGGAAATGAGAGAAAAGAGATTACGAAAAAAATGAGGGACAGAAAAAATGGAGATTGAAGGAGAAAGAGGAAAAGAGAGAGAGAGAGAGAGAGAGAGAGAGAGAGAGAGAGAGAGAGAGAGAGAGAGAGGAAACTTGAAGAGGAGCGACCTTTTGCCAGCGCCTTTAAAGAGGAACCTCGCACACCCTAATTAAAGAGGACAGAGGAAGAGGAGGAGAGAAGGAGAGGACGCCCGAGCTAGTGTTTATAAGTCGGTATTTTTGTTCCTCTTGATTTTGTATTGTTATTATTTCATGGTTATTTTTTCTTGTTATTTTAGGATTTTTCTTGGTTATTTTTTCTTGTTATTTTCTGCCTGTTATTTTTTTTTTTCATTTTTTTCTGTTATTTTCTGCTTGTTATTTTTTTTTTTCAGTTTTTTCCTGTTATTTTCTGGTTGTTATTTTTTCGTGTTTTTTTTCTTGTTATTTTCTGCTTGTTATTTTTTCGTGTTTTTTTTTCTTGTTATTTTCTGCTTGTTATTTTTTTCATGGTTATTTTTTGTTATTTTCTGCTTGTTATTTTTTCATGTGTTTTTCTTGTTATTTTCTGCTTGTTATTTTTTTCATGGTTATTTTTGGTTATTTTCTGGTTGTTATTTTTTCATGTGTTTTTCTTGTTATTTTCTGCTTGTTATTTTTTCATGTGTTTTCCTTGTTATTTTCTTTGTTACTCTGTTATTTATTTCCCAGGCTTTTGTATACACCCAGTTAATTATGTTTTTTTTTTTGTTATTTCTCACCTTTGTTCTTGTTTTTTTTTCTTTGTTTCTTCTGCTGTTAGTTATTTTTTATTTGATTTTTTGTTCTGCTTTCTTGGTCTCTTTTCTTTTTTTCTAATTTCTTTTGTTGTCGGATTTTTCTATTTTTACTCGTAACTGTTCTTCATTTCACTTCCTTTTCTTATGTTCTTTTTGTTATTTCTCATGTCTGTTCTTGATTTGTTTATTTTCAAAAATTTTCGTTTCCTCGATTTTTTTTCTTAATTGATTTTTTTTTTTTTTTTGATTTTTCTTATTTTCTTGATACGTCTTTTCTTGATTTCTTCCGCTAATATTTGTTGTTCTTCATTTTCTTGTTTAGTTTTTTTGTTGTTATTTCTAATGTTAGCCTTTTTGTTTTTTGCTCTTCATAGCTTTTCGTCTATTTTTTTTATTATCACTCTCCATTCCTTTATTTTTTCTATTTCTCTTCTTCCTATATAGATAGATAGATAGATAGATCTCTCCATTCCTTTATTTTTTCTCTTTCTCCATTCCTTTATTTCTTCTATTTCTCCTCTCGCTCAATTTCGATTTTTTTTCACTTCGGTTCATATTTGTTATTGTTCTTGCTACTGTTGTTCTGACTGTTGTTGTTATTATTGTTATTTTATTGGTGTTCCTGTTGTTATTGTTACTTTCCTTGTCTTTGCTGCTGCTTTTTTTGTTGTTGTTGTTATTTTTGTTAAATTTATTGTTGCTGCTTCTTCTGTTTTTGTTATTGTTATTGTTGTTTTTGTTATTGTTGTCCTTGAGGTTGTGTGTCAGTAAAGAGGACCTCTCGCGCCCTTATTAAAGAGGAGAGAGGACTTGCTGGCCCGCCTCACTCTCCTCTTTCTTTGTTTGTTTACCTCTCTTCTTCCTCTCTTCCTCTTTCGTCCTCTCTTCCTACCTCTTTCTTCCTCTCTCTATTACTTCTTTCTTCCTCTTCCAGCTTCCTCTTTCTTCCACTCTTCCTATTTCAGCTCTCTTCCTTTCTTCCTATTTCATCTCTCCTCTTTCTTCCTCTTCCTGTTTCATCTCTCCTCTTTCTTCCGATATTCCTATATCTTCTCTCCTCTTTCTTCCTCTCTTCCTCTTTTTTTCTCCTCTTTCTTCCTCTCTTCCTCTTTTTTTCTCCTCTTTCTTCCTCTCTTCCTCTTTTTTTCTCCTCTTTCTTCCTCTCTTCCTCTTTTTTTCTCCTCTTTCTTCCTCTCTTCCTCTTTTTTCTCCTCTTTCTTCCTCTCTTCCTCTTTCTTTCTCCTCTTTCTTACCTCTTTCTCCCCTTTACATTTTTTTTTAATTTTCCCATTTCGCTCTTATTTTTTTCTCCCTTCCTCCCTGTTTCACTTCACCTTCTTCCTCTCTTCCTTCCTTCTTGTCTCTTTCTTCTATTTTCTTATCTTACTTTCCTTCGTCTTCTTCCTTTCTCATTGACATACGTGCATTGTTTCTGTGTGTGTGTGTGTGTGTGTGTGTGTGTGTGTGTGTGTGTTCGCAAGCTTTCATAGCCTGCCTTATGAGCTGGCTTACTGCGATTTACTCTCTCTCTCTCTCTCTCTCTCTCTCTCTCTCTCTCTCTCTCTCTGTTATCGTTATCAGATTAACCTACATTTTCCCACCCAATTTATTTTTACGTATATTCTGTCTTTGCCCATTGTTTTTGTCACCGCATGTTACTGTTTTGATATTGTTTTTGTAATTACTATATTTTCTTTACTTACTGAGGGTCTGTGTCTTTGTGCATTCTCTATTTTCTTTGTTAGTAGTTTTGTTATTACTGTTTTATTGCAAGTTTTCTTTGTATTTGTCTTTGCGGTTATTGTTTTTATTTTTCACTCAGCTTCTTTATTGTTTTTATTATTGTTTTCTTTGCCTTTCTTTATTCGTTTACTCTCCTTCGTCAATTCTTTTAGTAATTTTCTTTTTTTCTTTTTTTTTTCTTTTTGTGGTCATCGTTTTTCATTATTTTCAGTTACATTCTTTATTTTATTCTATTATCTATCCATTTATTTTCAGTTTTAGTCTTCTTTATTCCTTTATTTTTCTATTTTCAGTTATTCTTTATTTATACCCTTATTTATCTATTTTCAGTTATTCTTTATTTATACCCTTATTTATCTATTTTCAGTTATTCTTTATTTATACCCTTATTTTTCTATTTTCAGTTATTCTTTATTTATACCCTTATTTATCTATTTTCAGTTATTCTTTATTTATACCCTTATTTATCTATTTTCAGTTACTTTATTTATCCCTTTATTTAACTCTCTCTCTTTACTATATTCTCTTTATATCTATTTTTTCTTGTTCATTTATCTATATTTTTTCCTATATTCTCTATCTCCTTAATTGTGTATCTATCTATCTATCTATCTATCTATTTTTTTTTAACTATACTCCCTGCCTGCACTGTGGTTTTTGTTGCTGTCTTTGTTCCTCTTCCTGTCTAAAGAGGACCTCACCAAGCCTAGTTAAAGAGGAACGAATAAGACCTCTTGACCCACCTCCACTGTCCCTCCTAACACTGGATTATTATTTCCTCTTTTTTTCTCTTTTTCCTCTTTTTCCTCTTTCTCTCCTTGTCTCTTTTTCTCTTTTTTCTGACTTTTTTCATTTCCTCATTTTTCCCTGGCTTCTTAACAGTATATATTTTTATTTTCTTTCTTTTTTCTCTTTTTCCTCACTACTTTTTTCCCGCTTTCTCTCCTTCTCTCTTTTCCTGTTTTTTCTGACTTTTTTCATTTTCTCTTATTTTCCCTGGTTTCCTAACAGTACATTTTTCTTTTCTTTATCCTCTCTTTTCCCCATTTTTCGTTTCCTCTTTTTTCCTGCCTGCCTTCCAAACAGTATTTTCATAATTTTCTATAGTTTTTCCCGGGGTGTCTTCCTAATACTTTTTTTTGCTAATTTTTTTCTGGTTGCCTTCGTAAGTATCCTTTTTCCTTAATGTTTTTCCTGGCTACCTACCTTATAGCATTATTTCCCTTTTTCCCCTTTTCCTGACATCGCACTCAAGACAGGGCGAAAGCAATATTTTTTCCAGCATATTTCTTATACAAAAATCCCCAATCCATCAAAATTACTTCCCTTAGCCTGACCTAATCTAACCCAACCTAACCTAATCAGACCAAATATATATCATCTAATCTCTTGTAACCTAATTTAACCTAACCTAACCCAACCAAATCATATCAAACTGACCCTACCCTAACCTCACCCTACCCTTTCCTAACCAAACCTACCCTAATCTATCCTACCCTCGTCTACCCACTCCTACCCTACCCTGTCCTAACCCAACCTACCCTACCCTCATCTACCCTGTCCTAACCAAACCTACCCTACCCTCCTCTAACCCAACCTACCCTCCCCGCCCCTAACCCAACCTACCCTCCCCTCCCCTGACCCAACCTACCCTCCCCTCCCCTGACCCAACCTACCTTAACCTCTCCTAAACAAACCCTACCCTACCCTCGTCTCCCCTCTCCTAACCTCGCTTCATCTAACCATGCCTACCTAAACAATACCGACCTTACCCTAGCCCTACCCTAACCCTACCCAAGCCCTCTCCCTAAGCAGTGACGTCCCCAGCTAGGCCGTGCTAGGCTAGGCTGGGCTAGGCTGGGATAGGCTGGGGATTTAGGAAGGAGAGTGAATATATTAGGGTGCTATCGAAACTGTCCATTTAATAGTGTGGCCCCTCTCCCTCTCTCTCGCTCTCTCTCTCTCTCTCTCTCTCTCTCTCTCAATACATCCAACACGATCTGACACACTATACTCAAAGCCTCTCTCTAATACACTGCTTTCACTGTATATATATAAATACAGAGAATACAGGGAATACTGTATACCCACTCCATAATTACTCTACACATACAGTATACACCGGCTATGTATACCGAGAATCATCCTGTATTACTGGATTATGTATACTGAATTTCCCTGTATTTCTCTCTATGTATAAGGGAATAAGTACTTCGAGTCTACTGTTACCCTTTATGTATACTGTATAACTGCTATGGATACTATGAATACTGAAGTCAGTGTGTGTGTGTGTGTGTGTGTGTGTGTGTGTGTGTGTGTAAATAGGTATCTCTGTACATATATGAGTGTAAATATGTACGTTCTTATATATATGTGTTTGTGTGAAAAGGTCAATGTATGTATGTACGTATTCCCCCTATGTATACCAGCATGTATACCTTACGCCATGTATGCAAGTATGAAGAGTTGCCAATATAGAAGTCGCAAATATCGCCAGTTTAATTTGGCGCTCTTAACACTCCACTTAAATTGCTAAAGTGATTATGGCATGGGGGTGTGAAGGGGGGAGGGGAGGGGAGGAAAGGGGGGTGAAGGAAAGAGTAGCAGGAAAGTGCGTGGGTGAAGAGAAGAGAAGGGGGAAAGGGATGGGAAGAAAGAATGAGGGGACGGAAAAAAGGGGAGAGAGGGAGGAAAGGATGGGGGAATAAGTGGGAGAAGAAAGGGAAGAGGGGGAGAAAGGTGGGAAGTGGGTGGGGAGAATGAGGAGGGAATGCGGGAGAGGGGAGCAGATGGAGGTGAAAGAATGAGGAGGAAGAAAAAAGGGAAAGGGGAGGGAAAGAGAGAGAGAAGTAGGGAGAAAGAGGAGGGGGGAACTGCGTAGATGAGCTGGGGAGGAGGGAGGATGGGGACTGGGGTGAAAATGAATGGAGAATGAAGGGGGAGAGGGGGAGGAATGTAGGAGGGAGAGAGTGAGTGGGAGGGGGGAGGAACGAAGATATAAAATGAGTGGGGAAAAAGGTGAAATGAGAACAGGTGAGTGGGGAAGGAAATGAAGTGTGCAAAATAGCAGTGAGGAGGAAATGTAAAGTCTAACGCAATCTACCCACATCCACTCAAAGGCAACCAAATCTGACGTAACATAAACAAACAAAACTTAATCCAACTTAATCTAACCAAACTGACCCAAACAAACCCAACCTAAACTAACATGACCTAATTTTATCTCAATCTTAGGTCAAAGTTCAAGCATAGAAGGTGTTAGTGAAAGCATCTGACAACATCTTGAGCTGAATAAAATCGTCTGGAGGCTACACACACACACACACACACACACACACACACACACACAAAATACGTCATCGTAGTGAGGTGGTTAAGTTCCAATGTTCTCGTCCCCGCTCTCTCTCTCTCTCTCTCCCTCTCTCTCTCTCTCTCTCTCTCTCTCTCTCTCTCTCTCTCTCTTACCGTTAAGCCATTCCCCCTGCCCTCACTTTAATGTCTCTCCTTTATCCTCTCTCTCTCTCTCTCTCTCTCTCTCTCTCTCCCTTAAGTAGAAGGCCATTTGACCTCCTCTTTCCCAGTTCCGTAACCCCAGGAGAGAGAGAGAGAGAGAGAGAGAGAGAGAGAGAGAGAGAGAGAAAAAAAAATTGAGGAAGGAAGGAAGGAAGGAAGGAAGGAAGGAAGGATGGAGGGATGGAAAGAAGGAAAGAAGGAATAATGGAAGGAAGGAAGAGAGAAAAGCAAGAAGGTGGGGGAGGCAAACTAAGGATACTGAAAATGAAAGAAGGAAAAAGAGAAAATGAAGAAAAAAAAAAGACAAGAAATAAGAATGACAAATGGAGGAGGAATGAAGGAGGAGGAAGAGGAGGAGGAGGAGGAGGAGGAGGGAGGGAGAGAAACTGGATAAGGAAGGAAGGAAACCGGAGAAGGAAGAAAGAAACGGAGGAAAAAAAAGGGAGGAGACTCAAAGAAAGGAAAATGGAGTGGAAGAAGGGAGAAATATGGACTGAGAGGGGAACTGGGTGAAGAGGGAGAGCGAGGGAGATAAGGGAGAAGAGGGAGGAGTAGGAAGGGAGGGAGAGAAAGTGGATGGACGATGAAAAAATGAGAGAGAGAGAGAGAGAGAGAGAGAGTGAGAGAGAGAAGGGGAGGGAGAATAGAGGAAGAATAATGAAAGGTGATATGGAGGAATGAGAGGGATATGGAGAGAAGGGGAGGGGAGGAGAGAAAGAAAAAGTAGGAGCGAGAGAGAGGGAGAAAAAGGGAGGGGAGAGAAAGAAAGAATAATGAAACAAGAACGATGGGGAGGGATGACAGAGGGAGAGAAGAGGGGAGGAGAGGAAGGGAGAGAAGAAAAGAGAGGAGAGGACAGGAGGGAAGAGAAGAGGAGAGGAGTGAAGAGACCAGAGGGAAAGGAGGGAAGAAAGGAAGAGAGGAAAAAGAAAAGACAGTAAAAGAGAAGTGGAAACAAGGCAGCCAAGGTGAAGGAACGAAGGAAGGAAAATGAAGGAAAAGACAGAATAAGCTCCTTCACCCCGAGGACAATCATTCGTCCTTCTTCCTTCCTGTTAGACAATTAAATTCAGCTTAAGAAAACACACACAAAAATAAAGATAGAATTAATGAAGGCAGTAGCTAACCTCGCCAGTTTTCTAAAGTTTCCCCTAAAATGAAAAAAAAATAATATGAAGAAAATGAGAACAATGACGTGGAAGAAGATGAAAAGGATAGGGGTGAGAGAGAGAGAGAGAGAGAGAGAGAGAGAGAGAGAGAGAGAGAGATGTGAATGGAAGAGAAGAACGTGGAATAACAGAAAGGAAGAGGATTAAGTGAAAGAAAGGAAAAGAGAGAGAGAAAGGAATAAAAGAGAGAGTGAGAGAGAGGAGAAAGGGAGGGTAAAGAGGGGAAGGGCGAGCTAAGAAGGGGGATTACTGGGTGTCAGGGTGGATGACGCCAAATAAGGGAGAAAAGAGGGATAAAGGAGGGAGCAGAGGGGCAGAAAAAGGGAGAGGGTATGGAGGGGAGATGGGGAGGGGAAGGGAACGGCAGGGAAAAGGGAAAGGGAGGGAAAAAAGAAGAGGAAAAGGGAGGTTAGCGAGGAAAAAATGAAGGGATGAGCGAAAGGGAGGAAGAGGGAAAGGGAGAGCAGAGGGAAAGGAAGAGAAGAAGGAAAGGGAGAGAAGAGGGAAAGGGAGAGAAGAGGGAAAGGGAGAAAAGAGGAACAGGGAGGGAAGAGGGACAGGGAGAGAAGAGGAAATGGGAGAGAAAGGAAAAGTAATGGAAGGAGAAAGGGGAGAAAGTGAGGGAAAGGAGGAAGTAACAGAGGGAGAGAAGGGAAGTGGTGAAAGGGAGGGGGAAGGGAGAGAGGAGGGGAAGTGAGAGGGAGAAAGGAAGACGGTATTGAGGGGGAAGTGGATGGGGAGAAGAGAGGAAGGAAGGAAGGAAGGAAGACAGGAAGGAAGGAAGGAAGGAAGGAGTAAGAGGAGACAAAATGAAGAAGAGAAAAAGTAAGACTGGAAAGAGGGAAGGAAAAAAATGAGAGAGAAATACGAAGACAGGAAGAAAAATAAAAAAAAATAAAGAAAACTGGAAAATGGAACAGAGAGTGTACGAAAGATAAAGAAAACAAGGTAAAGAGAAAAAGGAAGGAAAGAAGACAATAAAGAGGAAAGAAGAGGAAAAAAAAAAGAGGAAAATTGAATAGTAAAAAATGGAAGCGGGAACAGAGGAAAAAAGTGCGATGAGGAGGGAAGGAATGGTGAAAAGGACGGGAAAGGGAGGGAAGCAGAGGTGTATGGGAGGGAAAGTTAGGGAAATGGGGCGTGGAGGAAAAACTATGGGGGAAGGGAGGGAGGGAGGGTGGGAAAGGTGGAGGGAGGGGTGTAAGACAGGCTGGGGAGACAAGACACTAGAGGAGGGTGTGGGAGGGAAGGTGGGAGGGGAGGGGAAAAGTAGGGAGAGAGGTTGGGGAGATAAAGAAGGGAAGGGTGGAAGGGAAAGGAAGTAGAGGGGAATGAAAGGAGGTGAGAGGGGTGGAGGGAGAGGGGAGTGGAAGATGTTGGTGGGAAGGATGGGCTGGGAGGGGGAGAAAGGAAAGTTTGGGGAGGGGAGGGGAAACAGAGGGGAGGGGAGTAGTGTATTATGGGGAGGAAATGACCGAGTTATGGCACTAAACCATGGGGCTCAGAGAAGGGGTGGGAGGGGAGGGGAAAAAGGGAGGGGAGGGGATGTTAAAGAAAGGAGGATAAAGAGGAGGAGAGGGAGGGAGAGAAAAAAGAGGGGGGATGGAGTGTTAAAACAATTTGGATAACGAAGAGAAGTGAGATAGAGAAACACAAAGAGAGATAATAGAGAGAAGAAAGAGGGAAGAGAGAAAAAGAGAGAGGGGAGAGAGATAAAGTGGGAGGGGAGAGAGAAAAAGTGGGAGGGGAGAGAAATAGAAAGGAGAGAATGCTAAAGAAATGCAAGGAAAGGATGAGAGAGAGAGAGAGAGAGAGAGAGAGAGAGAGAGAGAGGAGGAAGAAGGTTAAGAGGAATATGAACAAGGAAGTGACGAAGAGAGAAGGGGAAAGAGACGAAGAGGAGGAAGTTGAAGGAAGAAGAAGCGAGGAGAGGAGCGAATGGAAGAAGAAAAATTGAGAGTAAAAATGAAATGGAATAGAATTAAAAACACGGCTTAGTGGTAAAGGAATACACTGCTGACCATATTATTATTATTATGATTATTATTATTATTATTATTATTATTATTATTATTATTATTATACCTTCATAACTCCTGATGACAGCATTCGTTTTTTTTCCTTTTTCCTTTTTTTTTGGCTTTACTAACTCCATTATTAAACATCTTTCCTAAAAAAAAACTATCAAAAAATAAAACCAAAAATGACCTCGAGCTGAAGGGGTTAAGACATCCCCCCCCCTACTAATACCATCACACCGGGTATATCTCTAACTTTATTCAGTATAGACGGTGTGGTATTGGTGCCTAAGTGGTGTGGAGGGGTGTGACGCAATCTGTGGCGCGTGGGAGGATTCTTTGGCCTCAGGGAAGGGAGTGTCTAGCCTTACGTGTAGTGTGGGAGGGAGGAAAGGAATAAAGGGAAATGGAGAAAGATAAAGAGAGCAATTAAAGAAGGGGAAATAATAGGTTAGCTTGCTCACTCACTTACTCACTCGCTCTACCCACTCTCTCACTTTTCTCACACTCATTCACACACTTTCCCAACCATCTTTTCCCAACTCACTTTCCCAAACATCTTTTCCCACTCACTCACTTTCCCAACCATCTTTTTCCCAACTCTCTCACTTTCCCAACCATCTTTTCCCAATTCTCTCACTTTCCCAACCATCTTTTCCCAATTCTCTCACTTTCCCAACCATCTTTTCCCAATTCTCTCACTTTCCCAACCATCTTTTCCCAATTCTCTCACTTTCCCAACCATCTTTTTCTCACCCTCTCACTTTCTCACACTATCTCTCGAGGAAAGATGAGGGTTGGTAAACGACTGTGTGATAGATAATAATGGGCTATTACTGCTGTACTCTCTCTCTCTCTCTCTCTCTCTCTCTCTCTCTCTCTTTCTCTCTCTCATACAGCTTCATCCCATGCGTTTCTACTTTTTCTCTTCTCGCAAAAATATCTCTTCATCCTCTCTCTCTCTCTCTCTCTCTCTCTCTCTCTCTCTCTCTCTCAGCCTTGCCCACAACGATAATAAACTCGGGCAAAATACGACCATTACATTAAAGGATATTGTGGGAGAAGGAGGAAAGAGGGAGGGAGGGAAGGAGGGGCGAGAAGGAAAGAGAGGGAGGGAGGGAAGGAGGGAGGGACGAGAAGAAAAGAGCAGGAGAGAGGGAAGTAGGGGTGAGAAGGAAAGGGAAGGAGGGACGGAAGGAGGGGTGAGAAGGAAAGAGAGGGAGGGAGGGAGGGGTGAGAAGGAAAAAGGAGGAAAGGAGGGAGGGAAGAAGGGGTGAGAAGGAAAAAGGAGGGAGGGAGAGAGGGAAGGAGGGGTGAGAAGGAGAGAGGAGGAAGGGAGGGAAAGGAATTAAGTGAAGAGGAATGAAAAGGAGAAAAAAAGAGAAGGAAAAGGATGTGAGAAAAAGGTGGAGGAGGAGGAGGAGGGAGAAGGGAGGAACGAGAGGTGAGAATGAGAAAGCAGGAAGAACAAAGAGTGAAAGGAACGATGGGAAAAAGTAGGAAAAAGGAAAAGGGGAAAATAAAAGAGGGAAAAGAAGAAGAGAGCGAAGGATGATGATGATGATGATGATGATGATGATGATGATGATGATGATGATGATGAGGAGGAGGAGGAGGAGGAGGAATAGAAAGGGATGAAGAGGAAGAGGAAGAGGAATGGAGGGAATAAAGGAAGAGGGGCAGAATAAATATAAGAAAAGAGAAGACAGGAAAGGGAAAAAAAAAGAGAGAGAGAAGGAAGGAAAAGGGGGGGAGGAGGAATGATGATGATGATGATGATGATGAGATGGGAAGAGAGGCGAAGAAACTAAAGAGGAAGAAAAAAGATGGAAGAGAAGAAGTGGGAAAAGGAAAATAGATAAACGATAGACAGACAGAGTGAAGGAAAAAATGAAAGGAAAAAAAGTATGAGAAAGAGGCAGAAGGGAAAATGATGTGGCATAAGAAAAAGGAAAAAAGGAAAGCAGGAATAGGGAAATATGTGAAAAAGAATCAGGAGTTACAAGCGAAAAGGAAAGAAAAAAAGACGATAAATTAGGAAAAATAATGAAAAAAAGAAGAGTTAAAAGAAGAGAAGGGAAAAGGCGGAAAATAAGAAAAGGAAAAACTAGGAAAAAATGAGAAAAATGCGAAGGAAAATGAAAAAAAAGTTGGAAAAGAAAGAGGAAAACAAGAGGACCTGAAATGAAGGAAGGGGAAAAAGAGGGAAAGAAAGGAGGAGAAGAAGAGAGGAAAAGAGGAGAGGGAAAAGTAATGATGATAATAAATGAAGAGGGTAAAAAAAAAAGAAAATGAACAGATGGTGATGAGGGAAGAGGGGAAATGAAAAAAGAAAATGAGCGCGAGAGTGTTGGATATGAAGAGGGGTGGGAAATGAGAGGTGACAAAGGATAAATGAGAGGTGAGAGATAAGGAGGGGAGATGAAGAGGCAATGAGAGAGAGAGAGAGAGAGAGAGAGAGAGAGAGAGAGAGAGAGAGATGAGGGGTGAGAAATGAGGAGGGGTGAGGGGTGAAGGATGGTTGTTGATGCTGGTTAATATTTTATGGGGAAGGGTCGAGAGAGAGAGAGATAAGAGCTCACCCATATACTCTCTCTCTCTCTCTCTCTCTCTAAGATAGTACCACAAATGTCCGAACTTGGACTCTTTCACCGCCTCTCCCATTCTCTTACATCCAACCCCTCACTCTTTTCTTACTCTCTTTATTTTCTCACACTGTTTATTATATCTACTCTTTCTCCTTTCTTTCTTTCTTTAATTTATGCTTTTAAATATTTATCTACCTGTACCACATCCTGTCTTTTCTTGTTATCCTTATCATTTCAAGTTAAATCTCTCTCTCTCTCTCTCTCTCTCTCTCTCTCTCTCTCTCTCTCTCTCTCTCTCCAACCTGCACTTACTCTCTCACCCGCACTCATCCTTTCTCCCCCCCTCTCTCACACTCACACACTCACACTCAAAGCCCCACTCACTCTTTCACACACAAGTCCTCTCCAGCTCCTCTCTCCCCCATTCTGCTCTCTCTCAACTATTTTTGAGTTTCGCAAATGATATATAAAGAACGAGAGAGCATTTCGAAATAAGCTGGAAAATGAAGAATGAAAATAAAGATATAAAAAAAATGAATGAAAATGAAAAGATATGAAAGAGAAATGAAGAATGGAAATGAAAAGATATGAAAAAGAAATGAAAAATGAAAATGAAGATATGAAAAAGAAATGAAGAATGGAAATGAGAATATGAAAAAAGAAATGAATGAAAATGGAAATATATGAAAAGAAATGAATAATAAAAACGACAAGAAAACGATTATCACAATTAATAATCCTAGAAATGAGTTAATGAAAAATAAAGCCTAATAGTTAAATTTAAATGACTGAAAATAAAGGATCAGACAAAAAATAAAATAATAAAGAAAATTGAAAAAATTATTATTATCGTAAATTTCAGTAAAGAAAATAAAAATACTCAAAAATATTAAGTCAAAAAGTATGATTAAAAAGTAAAGACAGTAAAATAAAATATCTAATAAATCTGTAAGAAAAACAGGGAAATACAAGCAGGAAAAAAATTAAAAATGGTAAGGAAACTAAGTGGAAAAAAAAGGGAAGGAAAATGGAAA
>NC_137038.1:1025000-1047500 GCF_032717465.1 Coenobita brevimanus
CCTCAACGAAACGTAAGAAAAATCGAAAAAAAGTTAAAATGAATCGCTAACAATCAGATCCCAAAAGATCTAAAAAAAAAAAAAATCTAAAAAACTAAAAAAACGAGTAAAATCGAAAAAAACTCAAATAGCCAACAATGAGACCCCAAAAGATCTAAAAAAAAAAAAAATCGCAAGAAAAATATATATAAAAAAAAATCCAGCGACGAATAAAATATTGAAAAAATGGGGGGGGGGGGAGAATGAAGGGCGGAAAGTGAGAATCGCCCTGGCCAATGAGAATCAGGCACAATCGCTCGACCAATGGCGTTAAGGAGCAAAAAAAAATAAAAAAGAAAATGTGCCAGCCAATCACAACAGGAGGAAGGTTGTGATAGGCCAATGAGGGTGAAGGAAGGAGGGAGGGTGAAGGAAGGAAGGTGAAGGAAGGAAGGAGGGTGAATGAAGGAGGGAGGGTGAAGGAAGGAGGGAGGGTGAAGGAAGGAAGGAGGGTGAAGGAAGGGGTGAAGGAAGGAAGGAGGGAGGGTGAAGGAAGGAGGGAGGGTGAAGGAAGGAGGAAGGGTGAAGGAAGGAGGGAGGGTGAAGGAAGGAGGGAGGGTGAAGGAAGGAGGGGGGTGAAGGAAGGAGGAAGGGTGAAGGAAGGAAGGAGGGTGAAGGAAGGAAGGAGGGTGAAGGAAGGAAGGTGAAGGAAGGAGGGAGGGTGAAGGAAGGAGGGAGGGTGAAGGAAGGAGGGAGGGTGAAGGAAGGAAGGAGGGCGGCGCCATCTGTAAAGGGATTTTTTTTCTAATATTGTGGAAAACGAAAAAAAAACAAAAAACGAGGGACAGGTACGAAACTTGTGAAAAAATCTAGAAAGAAAAAAAGAAGAGAAAAAAGTAAAAGTCTAATTGAAGGAAGCGGTGTGAAGATAATAAAAATAATTAATAAAAAAATAACCAAACGAAAAATATAGAGGAAAAAACAGTAGCTAAAGAGGCAATTTTATTCCAGGTAAAAAAAAAATATTAAGATAAAACAACAGGTCATCGGAGTGAAAGGGTTAACGGTATATTGAGAGAGAGAGAGAGAGAGAGTGAGAGAGAGAGAGAGAGAGAGAGAGAGAGAGAGAGAGAGAGAGAGAGAGAGAGAATAGAGGTAACCAAAGGAAAAGAGGAAAGGGAGAGTCGCAGAGAGAAAGGATTAAGGAGATGAAAGGCAGGGATGAGGGGAGAGGAGAGAGGAAGAGGAAGAATGAAATTAACTTTTACAAAAATAAAAAAGATAAAAAAAAAAGAAAACTAATAATACTGTGAGGAGAAGAAAGTAAAAATTATTGATCAGGAAGAAGAAAAATTATGAGAGGAAGAAGAAGAGGAAGAAAATGAAGAGGAAAGGGAAGAAAATGAAGAGGAAGAGGAAGAAGAGGAAGAGGAAGAAAATGAAGAGGGAGAGGAAGAAAATGAAGAGGAAGGGGAAGAAAATGAAGAGGAAGGGGAAGAAAATGAAGAGGGAGAGGAAGAAAATGAAGAGGGAGAGGAAGAAAATGAAGAGGGAGAGGAAGAAAATGAAGAGGGAGAGGAAGAAAATGAAGAGGAAGAGGAAGAAAATGAAGAGGGAGAGGAAGAAAATGAAGAGGGAGAGGAAGAAAATGAAGGGGGAGGGGAAGCAAATGAAGAAGAAAATGAAAGAAATGAAGAGGAAGAACAACTGAGAGGAAAATGAAGAAAAATGAAGATGAAGAAAATGAGGAAGATGAAGAAAAAAGTGTGTTCATAAATGGAGAGAGAGAGAGAGAGAGAGAGATTATGACAGGTGGGAACTACTTATTCTTTTTTTTATTAATTTTTCCTCCATTCACTTTTTCTCTCCTTTCCTCCATTTCCTCTTGATTTTCCTTTTCCTCTTTACTTCCTTTATTTTCCTCCTTCCTTTTCCTGTGTGAATTCTTACTTTCCTTCTTTACCAGTCCCTCCTCCTCTCCTCCTTAATCTCTTCCCTCCCTTCCCTTCATTTCCTCTCTCTCCATTTTTCTCACTCACTCTTGTATTTTCTCTTCCTTTCTATCAAGAGATGAAAGGAAAGTGAAAGCAAGGGGAAAGACAGGAGGGAGAAAGTTGAAGAAATGGAGGGAAAGAGCGAAGAAGAAAGGAGTGAGTGAGAGAAAAGGAGAGAGTGTGAGAGAGAGAAAAACGAAAAGAAACGACGAAGAAAACGATAAGAAAAGAAAAAGTGAAAGAGGAGAAAGTTGAGAAATTTATAGATATAGATAGACAGATAGATAGATAGATAGACAGACAGATAGATAGATAGATAGACAGATAGACAGATAGATAGATAGATAGACAGAGAACGATGCAGAGGGGGAGGGGGAAGGAAAGGGACAGGGAGGGAGAAAAAAGGGAGAGGAAGAGGGGGGGACTAGGAAGGTGAAAGTAGAGGAAGGGAGACAAGAGAATAGAAAGGAGAGAAAGGAGGGAAAGAAGGGAGAGAGAGCAGGGAAAGAAGGGAGAGAGAAAGGAAGGGAGGTAGGGTGAGTAAGGAAAGGGAAAGGGAGCGGGAAGAGGAGATAAGGGAGAGGAGGGAGATGAAAGGGAGAAGCAGGCAATATGATAAAGGGATGGAAAGGTAAGGGTGAGGTAAGGAGGGAGGGATGGGAGGGGAGGGAAGGAGAGAAGGGAGATGAAAGGATAGAGAGGGAGGGAGGGAGGGAGAGAAGGGAGGGAGGGAGGGAGAGAAGGGAGAGAAGGGAGAGGTTCATTTCCGGTATGGTGGGGCTCAAGAATTAATGGTTGGCAACCCTCACAGCTGATCTCTCTCCCTCTCTCTCTCTCTCTCTCTCTCTCTCTCTCTCTCCCCCCCCCCTATGAAATGGAAAAGAAAGAGGGAGGTAAACAGGAAAAGTAAATAGAAAATGGAAGGACGGAGAAAAGGGAAGAGAGAGAGAGAGAGAGAGAGAGAGAGAGAGAGAATCATGAGCTGGCAGGGAGTGATATTAATATGGGGGAGACTATAGACAGGGAGAGAAAAAAGGGGGTAAAAGGAAGAGAAATGGAGGGAAAGGAAGAGAAATGGAGGGAAAGGGAGAGAAAGAGAGGATGAGATGGTAGGGAGAGTGATATTAATACGAGGGAGAGTATAGACAGGGAGATTACACTGTCTTGGTGAGAGATGGCCGAGGGCAATATTCTGTCAGTCTTAAGGGAGGGAAGGGAAGGGAGAGAGGGAGGGAGAGAGAGAGAGAAGGAATATGGCAGGTAAAGGGAAGTAGAGAGGGAGGGAGCGAAGGAAGGGAGAGAGGGAAGGAGCGAAGGAAGGGAGAGAGGGAAGGAGCGAAGGAAGGGAGAGAGGGAGGGAAGGAAGGGATAGAGGGAGGGACGGAGACAAGGAAAGAGGGAAGAATAGAGAGAAGGAATATGACAGGTAAAGGGAGGTAGGCAGAATGGGAGGGAGGGAAGGAAGGAAAGGTAAAGGGGGGAGAGAGAGAGAGAGAGAGAGAGAGAGAGAGAGAGAAGAGGTCCCATCACCCTCACCTCAGCACATTAACTCACAGGTGTTTTCTTTACTAAATAAAATAAAAATAAAATTAAAATCGTCTTGAGGTAGGAACAATAAAGAAATAAATATCTAGCTATCATCTGACGGAACTGACCCACCACTGACAGGATGCGGCGTTCGGCAATAAAAAAATATATTAAATAGATAAACAGTGAGAAATATAGACAGATCGATAGATATAGATAAGATATAGATATAGACAGACAGAGGCAGATAGACAGACAGGCAGATAGATGGACTGATAGATATAGATAGATAAATACAGACTGCGGGGTAAATTGACAGACAGACAGACAGATAAAAACATAGAATAGTCTCTCTGTTTTATTATCGACTTTAAGCTTATAATGATTACCTCTCTCTCTCTCTCTCTCTCTCTCTCTCTCTCTCTCTCTCTCTCTCTCTCTCACCCCAATGAAATCACCAATTCATTTCAAAGTTCCAGGTCTGCTTTGTAACTTTTGAAGGGAGAAGGGCAGAAAGGGAGGGAGAAAGGGAGGGAGAAAAGGAGGGAGAAGCGGGGAGAAAGAGAGGCAGAAGAAAGGAACAAAGAGAGGAGAGGAGAAAGGGGGAGAAATGGGGTGGGAGGAAGATGGGGAAAAGAGGGAAATGTGTGAGAGAGAGAGAGAGAGAGAGAGAGAGAGAGAGAGAGAGAGAGAGAGAGAGAGAGAGGGGGGGGGAAGAAGAAAGACGGAAGGAACAGAGGGAGGGAGGGAGGGAGAAGAAGAAGAGAGGGAGGGCAATCCTTTGGAGTTTCCCCACTTCTTCTTTGACCTCTCCTCCCCCTTCCCTCCCTTTTTTTCCCTCCCTCCGGATCCTGGGGTAAAAAGGGAGAGGAAATAAGGGAGAGACTTTGAAGGCCAGTGTTTCAGGGGTGAGTGGGCAGAGAGGGAGGGAGGGAGAGAGGGAGGGAGGGAAGGAAAGTGATGGAAAGAAAATGGATAAATTGCATGAAACGAAGAGAAGGATTATGATATGAAAGAAAAGAGAAAAAAAGGGAGAAATTAAATGGAGAAAAAGTGAAAAACTGGAAAGGGAGAAAATACAGAGGAAGAAAAAGTGACGAAAAGGGAATAAGAAAGGGAGGAAAATGAAGTAAGAAAGGGAGAAATTGTACGGAGGAAAAAAAGGGAGAGGAAATAGATGGAGGAAAGAGAGGAAAAAGGTGGAGGAAAGAGAGAAACTATTGAGAGGAAAAAGAAGGGAGAGGAAATTGATAGCGAAAAGGGCGAAAAAACGATGGAGGAAAGGGAGAATCTGTATGGAAGAAAAAGAAGGGAGAAGAAACTGATGGAGAGGGAGAACTTGCATGGAACGAGGAGGAGGAGGAGGAGGGGGAGGAGGAGGAAGAGGAGGAGGGAAGAGGAAACTGTGATAAAAAAAAAAGGGAGTGAAAGGACATTGATGGAAAGATGGAGAAAGCTGAAGGGGGTGATACTAATGAAAGGGAGAAAAAGGATGAGAAGTGAAGGAAGGAAGGAAGGAAGGAGGGAAGGAAGGAAGGAAGGAAGGAGGGAAGGAAGGAAGGGGGAGGGAAGGAAGGAGGGAAGGAAGGAAGAGGGAGGGAAGGAAGGATGGAAGGAAGGATATAAGAAGGGGATAAGGTGAAAGTAACTGAAGGCAAAGACACTGAAAGGACAAAGAAAAATGCAAAAGAAAAGAGTAAAGAGGGGAAGAAGGAGACGAAGGACGAGGAAGAAATGAGCGATAGAATGTGAGGAAAAGAAAGTGATGATGGTGTGAGAGAAAAAGAGAGAGAGAGAGAGAGAGAGAGAGAGAGAGAGAGAGAGAGAGAGAGAGAGAGAGAGAGAGAGAGAAGAGACAGAGAAGGAGGGGGAAGAAGGAAGAGAAAGAGATTAGGGATTGAATAAATGGAAGGAGGGGAGAGAGAGAGGGGAAGATTAAGTAAGAAAATGGAGAGAGAGAGAGAGAGAGAGAGAGAGAGGAAATGGAATGTTAAGAAAAAGAGAGATGAAAGAGAAGAGGATGAAAGGCAGGAAAAAGGCTGATAAAATGGCAGGCTCAGATGATGGAAAGAAAATTAAAGAAAAAAAATAACAGGTGTGGTAAGAGAGAGAGAGAGAGAGAGAGAGAGAGAGAGAGAGTGGAAAATTGGTAGAGAGAAAAAAAGACAACGAGAGAGAGAGAGATTAGAAAGAGTAGGAATGAAAAAAGAGTGATGAGGACAAAGGAGAGGAAAGAGAAGGGGAAAAATGGGAGGCAAGAGGTGTAAAGAAAAGCAGAAGACAAGGAGGAGAGATAAAGAAGGAAGAAAATAGATAAAGAAAAGAGACAGGAGAAAAGAGCTTAAAATTCCTTCAAACGCTTTGTGTATGACAGAAAAAACATATATGATTTTTTTTTTTAATGTCTTAGCTACGAAGGGCTCTTCCTTCTCCTCCTTCCTCCTTTTCTCACTCCTTATTTTTCCTCCCTTCCTCCCTTCTCTCTCAGCTCCTCCTCCTCCTCCTCTTCCTGCTTCCTCTCTTCCATCTTGTTTTCCTCTGTCCATCTCTTCTCCCTCAATTCTTTCTCCTTCTTTTTCTTCCTTATTTCTTTCTTTCCTTTACTGAATCTCCACAAACACCTTAAGGTCTATTTCATGTATTTCTCTCTCTCTCTCTCTCTCTGTTAAACAATACACTGGAATATCCCGCCCGCGGCAAACCTGTTTTGTTCAATATCTGATAAATGGTACTCTCTCTCTCTCTCTCTCTCTCTCTCTCTCTCTCTCTCTCTCTCTCTCTCGTACTTTGATGTCCGGCGGAAGGGAGAGGGAAAGGGAGAGAGGGAGAGGGTGGAAGGAAGGAAGGAGCGGTGAGAGGATAGGTTGGTGGGAAGGAGAACAGAAGGGAATGTAAAGGAAGGAAGGATGGGGAAATGAATGAACGACTGAAAGAAGGAAGGAAGTGTGCAAATGTGACGACAGGAAAATGAAAATATAAACAGTAAAGGATGGAAATATAAAAGAGAGGAAAAGAAGGAAGGAAGGAAAGAAAGAAGGAAAGCAGGAAGGAAGGAAGGAAGGGACGGAGGAAGGAGGAAATGAAGGAAGGGGAGAAGGAAGAAAGGAAGAAGGGAGACGCAAAATAAACTGAGGGACAAAAGGAAATTATGGAAAGAGTAAATGAAAGTAAAATGAGAAGGCAAATATAAACATACGCTAATGAGGATGAGGAAAAGACACAAGAAAAAGGGAAGTAGAGAAGAAGGAAAAGACAAGGAAGAGGGAAGAAGAGATGGAGCGATGATACCTGTAAAAAATATCGAGATGAAACAATAGACTGGGAATGACAAAAGGAAAGAAAGGCATAAAATGAACAACTACATGAATAAGAAAAGAGGAAGGAAAGGAATTAAAGCGAATAATTAAAGCTGATTACAAGACGATAAAGGAAAAAGGAAAGGAGGATAAAGGGCATAATAAAAGAAGAAATGGAAGAAAGTAAGGATGGGAAACGAAGAAAGGGAAAAGAATAAGGAAGACATGGAAGAGAGGAGGGAAGAAAAATGAAGAAAATGAAAAGAAAAAAATGGACAAAAATAAAGAGGGGAAGTAATAAAGGAAAAATAAAAACAATGAAAGAAAAGAAATGATAATGAGAGAGAAGGAAAAAAGTTTGATAAAGATGAAGGAGAAGGAAGACAAAGAAAAAGGAGAGAGGAGGGAAGGAGGTAAAGAGAAGGAGTGAAGAGAAGCAAAAGTGGAAAGAGCAAAGGGGGAAAAGGTGAGAGGAAGGGAGAGTGAAGGAGGAAGGTTGAAGGCAGAGCGAAGGAAGGAAGAAGCAAGGAGGACAGAAGTAAGAGGGATGGAGGACACAAGGAAGAGGAAGGGAGGACAGAAGAAAGAGGGAAGGAGGACTGAAGGAAGAGGGAAGGAAGGAAGGAGGTAAAGAAGGAGGGAAGGAAGGAAGGAAGGAAGGCAGTAGAGAACCCTTGTTTAAGCCTCTTTGGTTCCAACAAGTTCTATGGTATTTCAGTTTCCTCCCTCCTTCCCTCCCTCCCTCCCTCCCTCTCTCCCTCCTCCATTCCCCCTCCCCTACCCCCTCTGGCCCACCATTTCCTCTCCACACTATTCTCCTTTCATCTCTCTCTCTCTCTCTCTCTCTCTCTCTCTCTCTCTCTCTCTCTCTCTCTCAAAAAAATGGAGGTCCCAAAATCAGACCGCAAAGTAAGGTACCTTAGTCCAAAAAAATAATAAAAAAATAATAAAATAAATGGTCTAAACAATGTACAGGTTAATTAAAAAATACCCGTGAAGGTGTTTTTACCTGTGATCACCTGAAGGAAGTGGAGAGGAAGTGAAGGACGTGGAAGAAGGAAGTGAAGGGGAAGTGAGAGACGTGGAAGGAGGAAGGAAAGAGAAACTGAAAAGGAGATGAGGGAGGGGAAAAGAAATGAAGATATAGCACTGGTCAACATCTTCACTACTTGGGAAGGAGGGAAAGAGGAAGGAACTGGGGAGGCGAGGGATAAACAGAAGAAGGAAGAGAGGGAAGGAAGGTGGAAGAAAGGGAAGGAAGGAGGAGTGGGGAAAAGGAAGGAAGGAATAAGGAGAGGGGGAAAAGAGGGAAAGAAAGAAGAGGGAAGAGGGGATAAGAAGGAAGGAAAAAAGAACAATGAGGAAAAAAGGAAGGAAAGAGGAAGAAAGGGAAAGAAATGGGAAGGAGAAAGTTGGAGGAAAGAGAAAGGGAATGACGAAAGGACTAAGGAAGGGAATGAAGGAAGAAGGAAGAGGGGGAAGGGAGAAAGGGAGAAGTGGAAAGACGGGCCAGAGACACGGAAGGAGGAAGAAAGGGAGAGACAGGGGAGGAGAGAGCAATGGAAGGATGGAAGAAGAAAGAGGGAGACGGGAGGAGGGAACGAATGAATGAATGAAGGGAGGGAGGGAGGAAGGAAGGAGAGGGAGGAGGGAGGGAAGAAGGAAGAGACAAGAGCTTATACGCACATGTCAGTCAAATGTGCCCTAAAGGAAGATATAACTCGGATAGGAGGAAGGGAGGGAGAGAGGGAGGAAGGGAGGGAGGGAGGGAAAGAGGGAGGAAGGGAGGGAAGGAGGAAAAAGCGGGAAGGGAGGGTGGAAAGGAGGGAGGAAGGAAGAGGGGGAAGACAGGAAGGAAAGGATGGGAAAAAAAAAGACGGAGTGAAGGAGGGAGGGAGGGAGGTAGAAAAGAATAGAGGGAGGAAAGGATGGAAGAAGGGAGAAAGGGAATAACGGAGGGAGGGAGAGAAGGTAGCAAATGAGAAAGGGAGGGAGGGAGAGGAGGGAACTGAGATGGGGAGGGAGGGGAAAGGCAGGAAGGGAGAGAGATAGGGAAAGAGAGGGAGATAAAAGAACCGATGGAGGGAGGGAGGGAGGGAGAGATGATAAGGAGGCGGGGAGAGGGAGAGATAACAAAGGAGGGGGTAGGGAAGGAGGGATGGGGCGTGGGAAGAAGGAAGGGAGGGAGGGAGACTGGGAGGGAGGGAGGGAGATGGGGAGGAAAAAGAGGTATTGTATATAAGGAGGAAATAAGATCGTTTAAATGACACACACACACACACACACACACACACACACACACACACACACTAATAATTTAAGACGTCCTCGATCTGAAGGTGTGGAAACAAAGAGAAAAAGAGGAAAAAAGAGAAGAGAAAGAGGACATACCAAAGAAATATTGTGTTGGGAGAAAAGAGTAGAAAATTATGGAAAAGAGGAGGACGGGAGGGGAAGAAGAGAGTGAAATTAAAGAGGAGGATGAAGTGATATGACAAGGAAGAGGAAGAGAAGAAGAAAAGGAGATAGAGGAGGAAAGAGGAATGATGAGGAAGGAAGAAGTAAGGACTGAGTGGGAGGAAAAATGAAGAAAGGAAGAAGAAGAGAGGAAAGGAGAAGAAGAGAGGAAACTGGAGAGATGGAGGAGGAAAAGAGGATGATGCGGAGGGAAGACGACGTGTGGATGGAGAGGAAATGAGGAAAATGAAGAAACTGGGGAGGAAAGGGGAGGAAACGTAGTTGGAGGTGAAAATAAGGAAAACAGAGAGAGGAAGAGAGGTGAGGAGGAAGAGGAAGAGGAGGAAGAGGAAAGAGGGATGATGAAGGAAGAAGGATGGAGGGAGAGGAAGGGAGGAAAACGAAGAAAGGGAGGAGGAAGGGGGAAGAAAGGGAGGCCGAAAGCATTGTGGTGTTGCTACGACGATAATGGACTGAGAGAGACTCGCTTTTTTTCCTCTCTCTCTCTCTCTCTCTCTCTCTCTCTCTCTCTCTCTCCACAAATTTTCCTCTTCCCTGATCCTGGCTAAGACTGTATAAACCATAGCAGTATTTACGCCTGGGAGAGGGAGGGGGAGGAGAAGAGGGTTGGGGAGAGGGAGGGAGAGAGATAGGGAGAGAAAGGGGTATAGGAGGACGAAGGAGAGGGAGGGGGAGGATGAAAGACAGGACGAGAGGAGAGTAAAAGGAGAGAAAGGAGAGGAGAGGGAGAGAGATGGAGAGGGATAGGGAAGGGAGAAAATGAGAGTAGAGGAGAATAGAAGGGAGGAAGTGGGGGAAAGGTGAGGAGGAGAAGAGGAGGAAAAAAGGGACACTGAGAGAAAGGGAAAAGGAAAAAAGAAGGAAAGGGAGAAAGAGGGAGACAGAGTTGAGGGAGTAGGAGGGAGAGAAAGATAAGTAACAGAAAAAGAGAAACAGCGGACAAAGTAGCAATAAATTTTTAAGAATAAATGAAAAGAAGTTGATATAAAGGGAAGAGGGGAAAGACGAAGAAGAGGAGAATGAGACAGAGGGAAATGAGACGAGGAAGGGAGTAAAGGAAGGAAATGGGAAGGAGGGAAGTGAAAAAGGAAGTGTAGGAAAAAGTAAGAGTGAAGAGATCGATAGTGGTAAAAAAAATTAATTAAAACATGTAAAGTAGTAAAAAAAAAAAACTAATAATGTAGTGGAAACTAACTGTGTGTGTGTGTGTGTGTGTGTGTGTGTGTGTGTGTGTGTGTGTGTGTGTGTGTGTGTGTGTGTGTGTGTGTGTGTGTTGCTAGCCGGATATGACGTCACTCAGGTATCCGGGAGGAGGGGGAAGAAGGAAAAGAGGAAGAGGAAGAGGAAGAGGAGGAAGAGGAAGAGGAAGTGATAATATTTGTAACATTAAAATCATTACAACTATGCATCACTAATTATACTCCCAGGTAAAAGAAGACGATTTTATTCACCTGAGCGGGTCATAGGAGCCTGGGGGGGTGTTAATTAAAGGGGGGGCACTATTATATTCCTAGTAAGTGAAGAATAACAGGCTTACCATTTAAAAAAACACAATAGAAAACAGAAAAAAAACACTGGAAGCATTGTTTTGTCTACTAATCCGCCAAAGCTCATTGTTTTGGGCGTAATGTATCAATGTTGGAGCTTTTTCCAGTATCTTTTAGGGAGAGCTTTTTCCTGTATCTTTTAGGGAGAGCTTTTTCCTATATCTTTTAGGGAGAGCTTTTTCCTGTATCTTTTAGGGAGAGCTTTTTCCTGTATCTTTTAGGGAGAGCTTTTTCCTGTATCTTTTAGGGAGAGCTTTTTCCTGTATCTTTTAGGGAGAGCTTTTTCATGTATCTTTTAGGGAGAGCTTTTTCATGTATCTTTTAGGGGGAGCTTTTTCCTGTATCTTTTAGGGAGAGCTTTTTCCTGTATCTTTGAGGGAGAGCTTCTTCCTGTATCTTTGAGGGAGAGCTTTTTCCTGTATCTTTTAGGGAGAGCTTTTTCCTGTACCTTTTTTCTGTACAATATTTTAGGGGGAGGCCCTTTTCCTGTATCTTTTGGGGGTCCTTCCTCTGTATCTTTTTTACATCTATCTTTACATGTAACTGTATCTATCCTGTATATAAAACTGAGCGAATATTTTAAGACTTTCATATGTTTTGCATATTTTATAAATTGTATATATTAGTTTTAATGGGACAGATCACGCGCGCACACACACACACGCGCGCACACACACACACACACACACACACACACACACACACACACACACACAAACTCCAAAACAAACACCTAAGAAAACAATATAAACAAAAAGCCAAGAAGCATCCATCAACGCTTCCTTCTTCTCCTCCCTCCACAAACGACTCCTCCCCTCCCCTCCCCTTCCCCTCCCCCTTCCCCTCCCCTCTCCTCCCCCCTTAAAAAAGTCAATATATCAACTTGTTAATAATTGGGCAGAAGTTAGGAGCGACGGGAGGGGCCAATCAGCTGGTAATTATTTTCTCACACTTGTGGAAGGTAAATTATTCAGGGGAGGGGAGGGGAGGAAAGGGGGAAAGGGGAGAGGAATGGGAAGCTGGAAGAAGAAGGAAGGAAAGACGAGGAAAAGGGAAGAAGGCAGGGAAGGGAGTGGAATAGGGAGGAGGAATAACTGAGTAAATGAGAAAGGGAGAAGGGAGGAAAACAAGAAAGTGTATGAAAGGGAAAGGATGGAAAATGAAAGTGCGAGGGAGGAAGAGGAAGACAGAAGGGACGAAGAAGGAAAAGGGAAAGAAAAAAGTAGGAAAAAAGGAAAAAGGAAAGGAGGGACGGAGAGGGAAACTAAGGAACTGTGGATCGTATGGTAATGAGAGAGGAAGGGAAAACAGCGAGGTGGTCATCAAAGGGAGAAACAAAGGGAGGGGAAACAAGGGAGGGAAACTTTAGGGACGGACAAGAAATTCGAGGTAGGGAGGGAGGGTGGGAGGGACACAGGGAGAAGAAGACCGAGGAAGAGTACAGGACAGAACTAGGAGAGAAAATGAAGAGGACAAAATCGAAGAAGAAATAGGGTAGGAAGGAACAGACAAGGTACAAGAGGGAGGGAAGGAGGAAGGGAGGAAAGAGGAGGGGAGGGGAGGGCAGGATAAAGGAAGGGCCAAGAGGAAAAATGGAGAGGAAAGATGGAGGAAAAAAACTCAAAAAGGGAAGAGAGAGAGAGAGAAAAGGGACAGTCTAGAAAGGAGTACAGGAAAACAGGAGGAAAGGAAAGGAATAAACAGGATGATGAAGGACAAAGAAAAAAATATATATGATGAAAATCCTGAGAAAAATATATATGAAGATTTGAGGCAAGAAAGGAGGAAAGGAGAGGAAAAAAGAGTTGAAGAAGAAAGTGAAGAGAAACGGAAAGAAAATGGAGAGCAATACTGTAAATGGGGGAACTAAAGAGAAAAAAAAAAATATGTTTAAGAATGAGTGAGGAATCTTAAGATCAAAAGAAGGAGGCGAAATAAATTTTGGAAATAAGGTTGGATTAGGGAAAGTCTGAGAGGAAATTAAAGAGATAAATCTTGGAAATAATGTTGGATTAGGGAAAGTCTGAGAGGAAATTAAAGAGAAGTAGGAAAAGAATCATGGAAGAGGAAAAGAAAGAAGAGGAAAAACTAGAAAATTAGACAAATGGAGAAAAAATGAAAAAAAGACAAAATGCAGAAAAAATGAAAAACGAGAAAATGTAGAAAAAAATGAAAAAGGAAAAAAATGAAAAAGGAAAAAAATGAAAAAAAATAAAAATGAGAAAATAGAGAAAAAAATAGAGAAAATTGAGAAAAAAATGAAAAAGGAGAAAATGGAAAAATGAAAAAAAAAGGAAAAAACGGGGAAAATGAAAATAGAAAATGTAGAATAAAAAAGAAAATAGAAAATGGAGAGAAAACCAAGGAAAACGGTGAGGGAACTTTATGAAAATATGAAGAGACGAGTAAAAAAAAAAAAAAAAAAGAGAGAGAGAGAGAGAGAGAGAGAGAGAGAGAGGGGTTGGGGGGGGGGCGAGGCTTGTAAGGGGACGAAGACAAGAGGAAAGGACAAGACAGAGTTCAATAGTCTTGGGAAAAAATGAAGGCTGGTGGCATTTTGACAGAGAAAAAAAAAAAAGGAAGAGAAAGTTGGATATGGTTAAGCGAGAGAGAGAGAGAGAGAGAGAGAGAGAGAGAGAGAGAGAGAGAGAGAGAGAGAGAGATGTGAACACAGTATAAAAGATGATTCAACGGAAGAGAGAAGGAATGGGAAGGAAGGATGGAAGAAAGAAAGGAGGGAGGTAAGGGAAGGAAGGAAGAAAGGAAGGAAGGAAGGAAGGAAGGAAGGAAGGGGGACATAGAAGAAATCCACGAGGGAGGAAGGCAAGACGGCCGATAAAAAAGAAAAAACGAAAGGCCAAAAAAAATGGATGTGGAGAAAAATAAGAATGGAGAGATATAAATGGAAAAATTAACGAATGAATTAATGAAGGAAGGAAGGAAGGAAGGAGGAAGGGAAGAAGGACGGAAGGAAGGAAGAAAGGAGGGAAGGAAGGAAGGGAGACAGGAAGGGGGGTCAAAGTCACCTGGGTTTTGAAGGAACAACACAAAGGTTCCAGGTTTATTTACATACAACTCAACATTTATGAGATGGGAGCACCAGCCTTACCTCTCCTCCTCTCTCTCTCTCTCTCTCTCTCTCTCTCTCTCTCTCTCTCTCTCTCACACACACACACACACACACACACACACACACACACACATACACACACACACACACATACACACACACACACACACACACACACACACACACACACACACACACACACACACACACACACACACACACACACACACACACACACATACACACACACACACACACACAAAGTCACCTGTTCAAACTTTCCTTTTAACTATTTTTTTTTTCAACAGGCCTTCTCTATTTTGTCTCTCTCTCTCTCTCTCTCTCTCTCTCTCTCTCTCTCTCTCTCTCTCAGTTCCACCAGTTTTCCGTAATACTTTCACTATTTGCTTTACTAATATCAACATGTCCTTTCCACCTTGTTTTTTCAGTGTTTTTATATAGTGTTTATTTTCTCTTTCCATAAACATTTGTAATTTTTGTAAACCTTATTGTACTTGCTTTTATTCACTCCCTCTTTACTACAGTTATACTTATTAGATTTCATTTCTCTCTTTTATCTTTATTTTATTTGCTCTTTTTTTTACTCTAATTTCCATGGTACACCTTCATACCTCCTTCCATACCTCTCTCTAGACCTCCGCACCTCGTTCTCTCCATCAGTACACCTCCATAGTCACTCCTTACCTCTCCACATACCTACACACCTCCGACCTCTCACGGCACACCTTTATACTTCCTTCCATACCTCTCCCTACACCTCCACACCACAGTCTCTTCATCAGTACACCTCCATAACCATTCCTCACCTCTCCACATACCTACACACCTCCGACCTCTCACGGCACACCTTTTTACCTCCTTCCACACCTCTCTCTACACCTCTCACGGCACACCTTTACCCTCAACAGTGTAATAACTCCTCCCTAACTCCGCCCCCAAACAGGTCAATTATAGCTCCGTACCTGTCTATAACTCGAAGACGTCTGTTGGGTGGCGGGGGCGAGGCACTGTTTACTTAGCCTCTCTGTGCTCCTTTGCCCCCGGGTAATTATAGGAAAGCGATAAAATATAGTGTTAGTGAGAGTTACGTGGAGTGGTAGTGAGTGTGGAGGGGGAGAGAAGAGAGGGAGGGAAGAGGAGAGAAAGGAAGGAGGGAGGACAGGGGAAAAGAGAAGACAGAAAGGAAGGAAGGACAGAGGAAGACACATGAGACAGAGAGGGAAGGAGAGAGGGAGGGAAGTAAAGCGAGAAGAGAAAGAAAGGAAGGACTGAGAAACATGAAGCAGAAGGCAGGAAGGACAGAGAAGAAAAGATGATAGAAAGACGAGATAGAAAGGAAAGGGGATGAAGACTGAGTATGGGGGGGGGGGAGTGAGACCAAAGGGGGGAGAGAGAGAGAGAGAGAGAGTAAATAGAGAGAGAGAGAGAGAGAGAGAGAGAGAGAGAGAGAGAGAATGGAGGAGGAATGAATAGAGGAAATGAAGGAATAAGGGATGAAGGATGGATGGATGGATGGACAGACAGATTAGACAGATATATAGATAGACAAATGGATGGATGGACGACAGGAGTATATGAAAAGCAAGGAAACAGAAAGGACAGGAAAACAAGAGGGGAAAAAAGAGAGGAAAAGAGGAAAAGATGTTATTAGTGGAGAGAAGAAGAGGAGGGGAAGGAAAAGATGGAAGTAAGGTGAGTGATGATAATGGAAGATGAAAATGGTGGTGGTAGTGGTGGTAGTCTGGCCCGGAGCTGATTGTGGTTGTTAGTCTGTGGCGCTGGTAATGTTGGTTGGAATGGTGGTGGCGTTACTGGAGGCATCACAGACCGTAATGTTGGTAGTTGTGGTAGTTGTTGTGATAATTGTGGTAGTGGTTGTGGTAGGAGAAGGAGGTGGTGGTTTTTGTCGTTGTTGTTGCTGTGGTGGTGGTGGTGGTGGTATAACAGTGAAGAGAATGTTGGTAGCCATAATGTTGGTAGTGGTTATTACTGGACGAATCCCCGTGGTAATGTTGGTAGTTGTGGTGGCAGTGGTGGTGGCAATAGTCAAGAAGAAAAGTTAACTGTGACTAAATCAGGAAGAGGAATGTTGGTAATAATGTTTGTAATGTTGGAAGTAATGTTTATAATGTTGGTAGTAATGTTTGTAATGTTGGTAGTAATGTTAATGTTGGTAGTAATGTTTGTAATGTTGGTAGTAATGTTAATGTTGGTAGTAATGTTTATAATGTTAGTAGTAATGTTTGTAATGTTGGTAGTAATGTTAATGTTGGTAATAATGTTTGTAATGTTGGTAGTAATGTTTATAATGTTGGCTGTCATCACTATCAGTCTGGATGTTGGTTGTTCAGGTAGTCGTGGTAGTAATGTTTATTTTTGGTAGTGGTGGTAGTGGTCGTTGTGGTAGTGAAAAAAAAAATGATATTGTACAATGTGAAGACAATTTTGTTAGGTAGATGTGTGTGTGTGTGTGTGTGTGTGTGTGTGTGTGTGAGAGAGAGAGAGAGAGAGAGAGAGAGAGAGAGAGAGAGAGAGAGAGAGAGAGAGAGAGACCACTAACAACCAAGAGGCACAGAGATTTAGCAATTAAAATAAATGATAATATTAACGAAGATAATTACAAGACTAGTAACAATAAATAAATATGATAAAATTCAGAAATGATGATGATGATGATGATGATGATGATATTTCCTTTTATAACTACTGCTTACACCATCATCATCACACCAGTCATCACCATCACTATATCATCAATATACCACTACATCACTAACATATCACCATACAAATACCACCACCGCACCACCTACACCACTCTTCCATTCTGACACCACACCACACCACACCCCTCATTCCAACCCCACACCTCAGCTACCACATCGCTATGCTCTCCTTACTATTACACCACACCACCATCCTCACCACACCACACCACACCACCACTATCCTCTCCATCATCATCACACCACACACTACTCTCCCCCCATACCACATCACCACCCTCCCCTACCACACCACACCACCACCACACCACACCACAATCCTCCCCCCTACCACACCACACCGCACCACACCACACCCGCCGCGGAGCCAGACAGGATGATCAGGTCCGGTAAAAAATGAAACAGCACCAGCACACGTCCCCCCGGCGCCTGTCACCTGAATAACACACGGCTTAAGGTGGTGCTGTGCTGTGCTGTGTTGTGCTGTGCTGTGCTATGCTGTGCAGGGGGGGGAGAGCGGAGGGGGGTGAAATATAATGATGGTGGGAGAGGAAATAATGATGATGATGGTGATATAGGAGGAGTGATGGTGATAAGTACTGTGATGCTGTGCTATGCAGGGGGGGAAGAGGGGAGGGGGAGTATGGTGGGGGTGAAGAGAGGGGAGAGGGAAAATTGTGGGGGTGAGGAGGGGGGGGAAATGATGTGGGTGAGGAGAGGGGAATATGATGGGGGTGAAGAGGGGGAAGGGGGAAATGATGAGGTGAAGAGGGGGGGGGGAAATAATGGGCGTGAGGAGGAAAATGATGGGGATGAGGAGGAAAATGAGGTGAGGAGGAAAATGATGGGGGTGAGGAGGAAGATGATGGGGGTGAGGAGGAAAATTATGCTAGTGGGAGAGGAAATGATGATAATGGTGGTGATAAAGGAGGAAATGGTGAAAATGGTGAAAGAGGAAGTAGGTGATGATGGAAGTGGTGATATTGGTGATAGCTGAGAGAGAGAGAGAGAGAGAGAGAGAGAGAGAGAGAGAATGAAAAAACAGTATGGCAGAATGAACAGAATATTAGAATGTATCAAGGGAGAGGGGTAATGAGCGTGAGAGAGAGAGAGCTTGTACAGGTAAGAGTGAGAGGGAGATAAGAGTGTGTAGTGGCGTCGAGTGTGAGGAGGTGGAGTGTGTATGGAGAGTGTGAACGTGGGTTGGCATAACAAAGTATGTGTGTGTGCATAATGAACGACTTTCCCCACAGTCAAGGAGATGGACAACAAACACGCTGGCTAAGTGGATGGATGGATGGATGGAAGGATAGACAGACTGATGGATGGATAGGTGGATGGGTGGATGGATGGAAGGTTGAGTGGGAGATGGATGGATGGATGGGTGGATGGATGGATGGATGGGTTGATGGACCGATGGATGCCTTCAACAACATGGAGAAAAAAAGGAAGAGTGTGGAGAGGAGATGGATTATGGTGTGGGTATGAGGTGGGTCTGAGGGTGAGGAATATGAGAGATGGTGTGGTGTGGTGTGGAGTGGAGTGGTGTGGTGTGGTGTGGTGTGGTGTGGTGTGAGATTCGCCTCCCCCTACACTGACCCTATCCCATATGTTTACGAAAGAAATTAAAATACCAGCAGTAAAAGGAATAAATAAAAGAAACCTAAAATAAAAGAGATAAAAATAAAGATAAATAAAGCGTGCAGTAAAATTAACAATAATAAAAACACCTCAAGCAATACTAATAAAAATGAAGAGGCCATTAAAGTTACTAATAAAAAGGACACTAAAAAATAAAGAAGAATATCCGAAGCCAGCAATAAAATCAGTGACTCAAAACACCCTCAGTAAAATAATAAAAATAAATAAAAAATCCAGTACTATAATTTGGAAAAAGTAAGGCATATGTTGGACTATTTAATGGCAGGTTCGATCCCTTAAATCCATAATATATATTTAATTTGAACAGACTATCATTAAAATGTTAACGTGATCGCAATGAACATAATTTTCAGTGTCCCTCACGTTACCATATTTTATTCCAATGTACTTCTGATTTCATTATATATATCATTTATCTACTTACCTGTCTTTCTACCGTTTTATTAGTTACCTTTTCGGCAGGTGAGAAATATTAATTACGTTTTTCTTTCTATGGCCCGATTATTTTCTCTAGGTAAGTATAGTCTGTCGTCAACAAAGAAGTACAGTTTCGAGTAATCTTACACACACACACACACACACACACACACACACACTCAACACACCCCCTTACACTCCCCACCCCACACCACCCCACACCCCCACACCCAAACTTTCCCTCAGCATTTATGTTTATTTCCCCACGTTGTATTTCATCTAAATTCCGGGCTCCGGCGTCCCTCCCCACAATTTAACCGCACGGAATTAATTCTGATTAAGATCCTGTCCACTTCGATCTGTACTGTAATCCATTTCGTTCCCTTCCTCTCACGGTGCAATCAGTTACCCGAGAATTTGTCCCGGTCCTTCTCTTCCTTTCCTCCTTCCTTCTGTCCCTTCGTTCCTCCTTCCTTCTGTCCCTCCCTCCGTCCCTCCTTCCTTTTGCCCCTCCCTTCGTTCCTCCTCCTCTCTGTCCTTCCCTCCCTTCGTTCCTCCAGGCTTCTGTCTTTCCGTCCATCCGTTCGTCCGAATGGATCACTCGCCTTAGTCAGATTTCGAACAACTTAACTTGGTGCAGATTTTCTCCCTTTCGTAACTTCTTTCACGTAGATTTCCATCCCCTCGTAATTTCTTTCACGTAACTTAATTGACAAATAACACCTGCCTCAGTCATAGTACATACCCCTTTACCTGGCTATTAGTTTCGTCCTTTTGCAGCTTAATTTCACGTGCTCAGTGGGAAGATAAGAGAATACTATGGCTTTACATCCTTAAACAGTACTTCCTCGTTAACAGCCCCTCATTCTACCGCTAAACTCTTATTACAACTCAGGATTGAAAGTGGAAAGACGGCAAAGTTGAACTGGATAGATAGTGAAATCTGGCGAAAGAACTCCGAAGAATTTATAAGGACAGTAGCTTCACATTCTCCCATTGAAAAGATAGTGAAATGTGGCGAAAGAACTCCGGAGATTTTTTATAAGGAGAGTAGCTTCACATAATCACTCTTTTTCTCCTTTACCTGACGACCTTTTTTCTCACCTATCCATCTGCTTACCCACATACCCACCTACTCACTCACACATCCACCTACTTACCTACCTACTTACCCACCTACTTCCTCACTTCCACACGTACTTACCCACCTACTTCCTCATTCCCCCTCCACTCACTTCACCACGTACCCACCCACCTACTTCCCCACTTCACCCACGTACACTCCCACGTACACTTCTCCACGTACTCACCCCGTGCTGGCGTTGCTGGCTGGATCTCACACGAACACACTACCCACCTGCAAAACACATAAACCTTAGTAGGGGCAAACAAGGAATGGAATGGAATGAGGAGGGAAGGGGAGGGGAGGGGAAGGAAGGGGAGGGAGGGGATGGAAGGAAGACGAAGGAAGGAGGAAAGGAGAGGGAGAGGAAGGAAGAAAGGAGAGGGAGAGAAAGGGAGAAGACACAGCAGGTGGAGGGAGAGGAGAGGGAGGGATAGAGAGGGCAGGATAGAAAGGGAGGGCAGGTGGGAGGGAGAGAAAGAAAGTGTAGGGAACAGGGAGGGTGGAGGGGGCAGGGGAGAAACATAGGGAGAAAAAAAAAGGAAGATTTTACTACAACTCAATAAAACATCATTAATCAGTAAAGAGGTCACGGTGATAATTAAGTCAAAGCTATTAAAAAACACCACAATTTTTTACACACACACACACACACACACACACACACACACACACACACACACACTCTCTCTCTCTCTCTCTCTCTCTCACACACACACACACACACACACACACACACACACACACACACTCTTAAGCCCTTCAGTATCAGTACAGACGATTTTCTTCAGCTTAAATAAAGTCTCGTGAAGTGAAGAGTCTGGAAACCTTATAGAAATACTCCAGTTACCCCTTAAGGAATGTTCATTCTCTCTCTCTCTCTCTCTCTCTCTCTCTCTCCACTCGATTTAATGAAGTTTTAAGATTAACATTATTATAAACAACGTCACTTCATGTTCCCCTCCCGCTTCCCTTCTTTCACTTCCTCTTTAATACTCTCTCTCCCTCTCTTTCTCTCTCTCTCTCCCCATCTCCTCCTCTTTAAATTCCCTCCCCCATGTCCTCCTCTTTAACAGCCCTCCCCCATCTCCTCCTCCTCCTCCTTCCTCTTTAAATACTCCTCTTCCACAATTTCTTTTACTACTCCTCTTCCTCTTTAAAGTTCTGCCTTCTCTCTCTCTCTCTCTCTCTCTCTCTCTCTCTCTCTCTCTCTGCTTATCTACCTACCTTTCCACCTACCTACCTACCTACCTACCAATCTATGTACCTATCTTCCCACCTACCTTCCTTCCTACATTCCCATCTACCAAACTTCCTATTTATCTATCTATCCTTCTGTCTGTTTATCTATCTATCTATCTATCTATCTATGTAGACTTCCTTAGCAATCTATAGACCCTTATTAAGCTAAGAAAAATTAATTGGTGTCAGCCTGATTACATGGAAAAATACGCCATCAGGGTGAAGAGGTTAGGTGTAAGGGAGAACTTCTAGGGGGTCGCATTACCCCTCCCCCTCCTCCCCCTCCCCCTCATTCCCCCTCCCCATACCTACAATTAATCCCCCTCACCCACCCCCTCACCCCGACCAATATATACCCACCAATCTCCCTTCCTATATCTTCATCACAACCCACAGAACTTCCTCTCTCCCCCTTCACCCGTAATTCCCCCTCCCTCTCTCCCTCACTCCCATATTGGCGATTAATCCCCCTTACCTCTCCCCCTCACCTGTACAGATAAATACACACCAATCCCTCCCAACACTTCCATATCACCCCACACCCCTCTCGCACAGCCCCACACTTTCTCCCATCTCCCTCATCCTCCCCTCTCCCGTCCCCCTCATCCCCATATCCGCCATTAATCCCCCTCACCCCTGCCCCTCACCCCGATAGATAAATAGACACCGATCTCCGTCCCCGGGGTGAAGCCAGAATTGGGTTTTCAGTCTTAAAGGCGAATCTCTTTAACCAACCTCACTCTGCTTTTAGCCAGTCATCCGATCGGCCTTCTGTCTCTCCTCTTTTATTCACCTTTCCATCTGTCCACCTCTCTCTTTCACCTTTCCATCTCCCCTTCCTTCTTCTGTCAATCTTCTGTCTCCCTTATTTTATTCATATTTCCTTCCTCCCCTTCTTCCTTTCATCTTTCCTTCTCCCCTTCCTTCTTCTGTCATTCTTCTGTCTGCCCACTGTCTTTCTTCTTTTACTCACCTTTCCTTCTTTCCTCCTCATATCACCTTTCCTTCCTCTACCTCTTTCTTTCACCTTTCCTCCTTCCTCCTCTTCCTTTCACCTTTCCTTCTCCCCTCTCCCCCCGCTTTCTTTCACCCTTCCTTCTTCCCTGTCATTCTTTCACCTTTTCCTTCTTCCTCCTCCTCTTCCTTTCACCTTCCCTTCTTCCTCCTCTCTCTTTCACCTTTCCCTCCTCCTTCTCTTTTTCTTTGATTTGCCTTCTCTCCCTTCTTTCTTTCACCTTTCCTTCATCCCTCTCTTCCTTCTCTCCTTCTTCCTTATTCTCCTTTCCTTCGTCCTTATTTATCTTATGGTTCAATTTTCTTACATTCTTCATCTATTTCGCTTTATTTTTTTTCCTTTTGTCTTCTGTCCTCTTCTTTATATCTTACTATCTTCTCTTATTTTCTTCTTCTTCCTTCTT